>NC_057013.1:5578669-5655300 GCF_000002595.2 Chlamydomonas reinhardtii | reverse complement strand
GTGTGTGTGGGTGGGTGGGTGGGTGGGTGGGTGGGTGGGTGGGTGGGTGGGTGGGTGGGTGGGTGGGTGGGTGGGTGGGTGGTTGGGTGTGGGTGTGGGTGGGGGTGTGGGTGGGGGGCTACAGTCAGGCTACACTACTCAAGTGCCGTCTCCGAATGTGCAGCACTCTGCTCTCTCTCCCTTGTGTTTGCAGAGCTTCATGCTCTGCCAGTGCAGCTAAATTCCATACCTCCTGCTTGGCTCTGCAGTTCCCCCACGCCCCATCGCACGCCCCCATGCCCCCATCCCCATCAGGCCCGCGGGTCGTGAGGCGCTCATGGCCCGTATCGCGGCGCTGCTGCCCGGCGGCCGCAGCCCGGCGGCTGTGGCGGCGCACGACGACTGGACGGTGGCGGCGCGGCTGGCGGCGCGGCGGCGGCGGGACCTGGACCAGGGGTGGGAGCGCGAGCGGCGGCAGTTTATTGAGGACAGCAGCAGCTTCTTGGAGGTGGGGGCAGGGGAGGGGCGGGAGGTTGTATTCACCAGCTAGGGTTAAACCAAAACCAACTTAAAAACGAGCGGAGCATAGGTAGAGGTGTTAGTTGCAAGGAGGTTATGTGCAGGAGGTACGGGGCGGTACGAGACTGTAAGGATTACGAATTTCAAGTTGTAGCCAGAAGGAAAGTCGGCACAGTTTGTCAGTAGGGTTGGCTGTTGGTCAGGGTCATGCGAGAGGTGCCCGCTAATGAGGGGAAGGCTGACGGTGACTGGGACTGCATGCCCCCTGACCTGACACTGGAACCACATCCCACCCGCCAGCTTCCTCGGGCCCTGGACCCCTCTCCCCATACTGCTCCCTTCTTCTTCTTGTTGCTGCGCAAACGACCCCCACCCATGTAAACACACACACACTCACACTCACACACACACACACACACACACACATACACGCACACACACATACACACGCACGCACACTGCTGCTGCTGCAGGAGAGCGAGCTGGTGTTCTTCACGGAGGCCGAGGAGGCAGCGGACAGGTGCCGGCTGGGTTGGGTGGGCGGGGTGGTGGTAATGCCGTGTTGAAGACATGTGTGTGCGACACAGATGTGCCTTTGCTTCGAGTTCGGTGGTCGTGAACTCGTGCGTGATGGTACGCATGACCGCGTTCATGTTTTGTTGCCGTTTCGGAATGGCAATCACCTCATCTACGCAGCGCGCTATCGAGCATTAGATTCTAGGAACCAAAAAACACCTTCCGGGTCCCCGTTTTGTCCTGTTTGTCCAGTTGCTAAATTGCGGTCATCCTTTCAAACTCTGCAGGCTGGTAACGGAGCTGCTGCGTGAGCGTGCGGCCGACGAGCTCGCGGAGCGGCGGGCGGAGCGGGCGCGCGACGAGGAGGTTGAGGTGGCGGAGCGGGCGGCGGCGGAGGCGGCGGAGGCGGAGGCGCGGGTGGCGGCGGAGGCGGCGGCGCGGGTGGACCGGGCGGTGAAGAAGGAGGCGGTGGCGGCGTACAGGTGGGTGGGTGGGTGGGTGGGTGAGTGGGGATGGGGTCGCATCGATTACGCTTTAGCACTCGCTCGCTCGCTTGCCTGTGAAGTCATGTCCGTGCCCGCCACCATGTGGTTACGACTTCGTCTGCAGTCTCCAGTGCCTGTACCGCTTTTCGAAACATCCTTGCAAACCCCGCCCCCCCCGCCGCCACACTCCACGCAGGGCCGAGTTGGAGCGGCAGCAGGCGGAGGCGGCGGCGCGCATCGAGGCGGCACAGCGCGGCATTGAGGAGCTGGCGGCGGAGCAGGTTGGGAGGGAGCGGGGGGGGAGGGTTGTAAGTACCAGCCCAAACTAAATCAAACCAAGCCAAGCTAGCGGAGCACAGGCAGAGACGACAGTTTGCCGATGGGGGGTAGCCGTCCATATGAAGAATGGAGTGCTTAAACCACGAAAAGGGCGGAAATAGTGTGGCATCTTCCTGTGCCTGTGCCTACTTGTCTGGCTGCTCCTCACCTCTGCCTGTGTATAAATCTATGTCCGTCTCGTTGCTGAATCTGTCCCCCTCATTTAAAAGAATCATGAATGCAACCAAATCTCCAAAATCAGGCTGTGTACAACAAGGAACGAGTGGAGTGGCGCCAGGCCGAGTACGCCGTGAAGCAGGACCGAGCCAAGGTGCGGGGGCACTGCATGTGTGCGTGTGTGTGTGTGTGTGTATGTGTGTGTATGTGTGTGTATGTGTGTGTTAAAGAGCATAAGGAAAACATTACGCGTAGGACAGTGTATGCGTTTGTGTGTGTGTGTGTGTGTGTGTGTGTGTGTGTGTGTGTGTGTGTATACGGCATTTGTGGAGCTTGCTTCGCGCTTGCACAATGCGGTAGCGATGCAGCTATCTAGCGGGGCGCATTGGAACAAGGGCGCGGCTAACTAGCTGTTGGCTTGACTTGTGCCTAAATGCATGTGTGCGCCCATGCACCCACTCGTGCAGGAGGCGGCGGCTGTGGCGGCTGCGGAGGAGGAGGCGCGGCTGGCTCGACTGGAGCGGCTGCGGCTGCTGGTGGCACCGCAGGTGCGTGGCGGGTGGGGCGGGTTGTGGAGTGGAGGCATGGCAGAGCGTGTTGAGGGCGTGGGGGCATGACACAGGAGGAGCACGGGAGTGGGACAAAGTCCATGCTTCACAAAGGAAGCAGGCATAGCTTGGGGGAGCAGAGGTTTGGTGGGAGTGCAGGTGCACGGCACGCTATGTGCTTACACACGGGCCGGCACGAACGGGTATGTTTCCCTGTCAAGATACGGATACGCACGCGGGAATTGCTTCCACACATGAACAAGCAACGGGCGCGCACATACACATGAACAAACAAACAAACACACACACACGCACGCACACACACACACACACACACACACACACGCACACACACACACACGCGCACACACGCACGCACGCACACGCACACACACACACACACACACAAACACACAAACACGGTTCTGTTCTGTGTGGAGGCAAGCCATAACCTCCGTGTGTGCGCACCCATGTGTTCACCCACCCAACGCCCACCTGAACTAACACCTAACCAAAGCAGCACCTATTGCGGCCACCCGCTCGCCCCCTGGTCTGTGCCGCTGGTGACTAGACGCCACACACATGGCTGCGACATCCGTATACCGTCGCGTTGCTGCATCGCATACACTATCTTTGCGCTTTGAGTTCCTTGTTCTCTTCAACACATGGCTGCAGGTGGAGGCAGACCCGGCGCGGCTGCTGGCGCCGACCGCGGCCACGGCGGCGGCGCAGGCGGCGGCGGAGGAGGCGGAGGCGCTGCGGCGGGCGGGGCTGGCGGGCGCCTTCAACCCGGTGCAGGGGTTCACCACGGAGCAGGTGCTGCGAGATCAGCGGTTCAAGGTGAGAGGGGCAGGCAGGGTGAGGTAGGGGCGTGAGAGGGGCAGGCTGAGGGTGCGTGAGGCGTGAGTTGTGAGGCGTGAGGTGTGAGGTGTGCGGCACGGCGTGAGGTGTGAGGCACGCACTGAGGTGTGAGGGTGGGAGCTTGTTCACAGCGTACGGTAGTACGAAGAAAGCATATGCATGCGGAGATGAGGGTGGAGATCGTGGGGTAGGGGCACACGGCGTGTGCCGGAAGCACAAAAAAGCCGCAAATTAAGAAACGGAAATGCCGCTGCCTGTTTGCAGGTGCGCGAGGCACTCACTCGGCTGGGGCTGCACGAGACCGACTACGGCCGCGCAGCCATCGCCGCGGCCCGACCCGCACAGCCGCCGCGCCTGGACAACTACACTTCAGACCAGCGCGCAGCCATGCTGGCCAAGCAGGCGTGCAAGTGATTTTGCAGCAGAGGCAGGGAGCGCGTCGGCGGCGGCCACAGCCTCGCCTGCGCCTATAGCGACAACGCAGCGCAGCGGTGCCGCAGCGTTCACGAGCAGGTGTATATGAATTAAAAGTTACGGTATGGTAATGTTTGGAGGTGAAGAGCTAGTGCGAGCTACTGTGTGCTGTGCAAGTGCAGAGAAGGTATCATGACTCGTGAGGGAGTCCGGTGTGGCTGTGGTGGGAGATGGGGAGAGGGATCTTGCCAGGTGGTGGTGGGCGAAGGACCGCCGGCTGCCTTGCGCTGCAAAGCGCATGCCAGTCATGCCTTCGACATCCGTCTCTGGCGCCGGTAACATTTAGTTTCTCGTCATTGCCAGTCGCTTGCTGAGGTCTTACTTGTCGGTTACGTCGATGTTCATAATGGAAGGGGCCGATGGCGCGGATACCGGACAAGAACACATTAAGGTCTGGCGCAGGGGTCTTGCATTGGGAAGGGCGGGCAGGAGTGGGGGGCGGGCTGGGAAGGAGGGTGGGAAAATTGCCTAGCGCAGGCATCTGGCGGGGTGGGTCTGGTCTGGCAGCTGAGTTCGTTCCAGAGGCATCCTGACCCCCGCGCACGCGCATCGCGCATCTGAGGTTGCTGGGGTAGCCCTGCGCAGGCATCTGGACTGCCGCTGGGCGGACCGCCTCCGCCAGTCCGCCCAGGCATCTTGGTTGCCGTGCCTACGGGGCTACGCATCTTGACTAGCGTAGTTACCAGGGTTCTCCATCCAGGAGCAATCCAGGACTTTTTAGGGGTTAGGGCAGAAAGCGCAGGAGGGACTAGGCCCCCGCCCAAGCGGGTCCCATTCCAGGAAAGTCCCACTAAGTCCCACTCCAACAAAGCGAAGCAAGGAACATGAAAGGTTCGCGCCAGCTGCTGCAGGAGCTCGCGTCCGTGTTCTCAGGTCCGGCCTGGAGCAGCAATGTCTCAGGCTATCGTGCTTGGATCCGTTTGGATGGCAGCAGCGCAGTGGGCTTCAAACCAGCAGGTCCAGATTCGTTCAGGAGCCTTCGCCAGCCGGGGCAGACTTGCTGAGGGTCTCCGGCTTGGCCTCCTGAATCCGGACCTGCTGGTTTGAAGCCCACTGCGCTGCTGCCATCCAAACGGATCCAAGCACGATAGCCTGAGACATTGCTGCTCCAGGCCGGACCTGAGAACAGGGACGCGAGCTCCTGGAGCAGCTGGCGCGGAACTTTCATGTTCCTTGCTTTGCTTTCTTGGAGATGTCTAGAAAGGTGGGAGCTCGGAACGTAGCCGGGCTGGGGATCACCACTGCGCTGCGACTTCCTGGCATTCGCAAAATGCCATGTAACATATCGGAGCCATGTATGCAAATGTAACAAAGTCTTTCCTTGCGAGACGATGCCTGGGCTGTTCCCAAGTTGCACGTCACGCATGCCACTCTGCGATGAGTCCCGGAAATCCTCGCAATTTCCCCCCCTCAAGTCACATATCAAGTTGACACATATACCTATATTTGTAGGGTGACAGTGGAGACCTTTGCAGTCGTGGTTGGCGCAAAGGCTTCAAGTGCGCATCCCCAAGCGCGAAGATATGAAGCGAGACGCAGCCTCCCTGGCAGAGTTGAATACTTTCACACCCGCACCTGGATGCCGCCCTCGAATTGAGCCCGAGTACCTGTGCGCACTTTCTACTCGGGTCATGCAAGACCCAGTCATGGTCGCCGACCCCGCGCACCCGCCTGTTTGCTTCGACCGGGAAATGCTGCTATTATTTATCGAGCAGCATGGAGTGTCGCCATGCACAGGTGTGTGTTTATAGATCCCAACACCCCAGCGGGCCGGCGTTCCACAAGCAGCAGGCAACTACCGTATTGCAGTTCCCGTCGCCCCGTCTCCGGAAGCGTGCGCCCTGGTGCTTGGTCATCGACAGAGGCGCGGGAGCGGCGGCACTGAGGTGACCCTTTGTCCGAGCTGGCGACCTGCAAAGGTGCCCTCAAGCCGCCTGACACCCAAAACATAATTATGCTCCTTGTCACTCCCGCGTCCGGCTGCAGGCCAGGCGCTGCGGCCCAACATGCTGCTGCCCAACACGGCGTTGAAAAACCTGATCAAGGCACATGTGAGCGATGTGTGGGAAGACAGGATAGCGCGTAGGCGGGTGCACGGCTGCCGATCATGGTGAAAGCACGCCGCCACGCCAATCAACCACGACCAACTCACACGCGCGCGCGCGAACACAAACACACGCACACCTCCTCATGCAGGTGTGGGACCACATGACTTCCTCACCCGTCCCCAGCAAGCGCCCCAGACTGGGGGCACCCGCAGCGCCTGCCGCCGCCGCCACCGCTGCCGTCATCACCACCGCGACAGCCGCCGCCTCCCTGCCCACCACCCCGGCAGCCATGGCATCACCACAGGCGCCTGCGCCTGCGGCGGCGCCTGCGCCCGCGCCCGCGCACCAGCCCTCTTCCAGATGGTCAGACATGGGCCCGCCACCGGTCGTGGCGGCGACGGCTGCCACCTCCCCGGCGGCTGCTGCCACAGGTCCCACTGGCAAGCCGCCGGCTCCGGCACCGCCGCCGGCGGCGGCGCCGTCTCAGAAGTGGGGCCCACCGCCGACATCGGCGCCGCTGCCGTGGGCCTTGCAGCCGCAGCCGCAGCGGCAGCCGCAGCGGCAGCAGAACAGCGCAGTCGCCGGCAGCCCTGGCGGCGGCGCCGCCACCCCAGCATCCGCAGGCACAGCAGCGGCAGGTGGCGGCGGGCTGTATGTGCCGTGCCTGCACACCCTGCCTGCGCCAGTGCGGCCCTACGCGCCGCCGTGCCACCACTTCGTGAACGCGGGCTTCTGCGACCGCGGCGACGGCTGCCCCTTCAACCACCCGCCTCAGGCCGCGGTGCTCCTGACGGAGCAGGGGCTGCCGTGGCGGCCCAACGCGCCCGCCTGCGAGCACTTCCTGCGAACCGGGCGCTGCAGCTTCGGCGTCCGGTGCCGACTCCACCACGAGCCCGGGGCGGCGGGGGCCGTCAATGGCGGTGGCGGCAACGGTGGCGGCACGCCAGGCGCGGCTGCGGCTGGCGCTCTCGCGGGGACGCCCCGCCAGCGCTGGGGGGATAGGAGCAACGGGGCTGCTGCCGACACTTCGCCCGTGATAGCAGGCGCGCAGCAACAACAGCGCCAGGCGCCGCCTTCCACGCAGCTGCCCTCCACACAGGCGCAGGCGCAGGCGCCCCAGCCGCCATCGCACCAGCAGCCGCATCCCAAGCCGCCGGGGGTGGGTGTGACCTACACCTATGACGCTGACGCGGAGGAGGAGGGCGAACTGCATCGCTACCGGTTCCCACAGCGACTGGACGCTAACCCCTGCCGCCAATACTGCAACACAGGCTTCTGCAGGTGTGTGCGTGTGCGTGTGAGTGCGTGCGCGTGTGTGTGTGTATGTGTGTGTATGTGTGTGTGTGTGTGTGTGTGTGTGTGTGTGTGTGTGTGTGGGAGCACACGGGAAACAGACATGCGATGCGTTGTGGCGCTGATGGTGTGTCATCCTGGCCAACCGTCCGTCCGCTGGCCAGCCCTGTCCGCACCCCGAGCTCCCCCCACAACTTTCCCAGCTCCTGCGTCCGTCGTGGACACCTCCCACTTATCCTTTCCGCCCTCTCCTCCTCCTGCCATCTCCCTTTCCCGCCTCCCTGCCGCTCCCACCTCTCTGCCCCGCAGGGAGGGCGCCGACTGCCGCTACGACCACCCCGAGGAGCTGGGCGTGTGGCTGAACGAGGACGGCTACCCGCACCGCCCCCTCGCCCAGCAGGAGTGCCTCAGCTACGCCCGCAGTGGCTGGTGCTCGCTCGGCCCCCGCTGCCTGCGCCACCACCCGCTGCGCCCGCGGCCCGCGGCGCGGGAGCGGGGTTGAGGCGGTGCGGAGCCAGCAGGAGCAGAGCACGGTGATGCAACGCGCGAGGCGGAGGCAGAGGCGGGGAGATGTGGAGCAACGCGGGAGCAATGGGAGCAGAGCGGGAGCAACGGGAGCAGAGTGGGGCGCCGTGGGCTGTGCGGGATGGATGTTTGATGGGCGGCCGGGGGGGGGTCATGGGTGCAAGTGGGAACGCGGTGAGATGATGGCTATGTGGAGGGGCTGGCGGAGCGGCTCCGGAGAGTTCTGGGTGCGTGCTGGCCGGGTGCTGCTGGGGTGAGGACAGACGAGGACAAGGTGGCGAGGACTTCATGTCTCTCTTGGGAATCTTGTGCTGCACTGCACATATGATACTGGTGTTAGGGAGCAGGGTGCACGTTTGAAAGAGCTAATACCTAACAGTGTGCAGCCGGTCAGGCAGCTCGCGCCCTGCTTGACGTGCCGTCCCGTAGAGCTGATGGCAGAAGCACGTTGGAACGCAGTCGGTGGTGAGCTGGACATTACAATATATTTCATGCGCTTGACCATGACGTGCATTTGAGGCCGTGGGGGCCTGGGGGCTGAGTCGCTGATGAGCAGCCTGCTGCCAGCCGCCTGTGCCAGCACCCAAACAGCGTATACCCATGCAGCGCTTGAACACGGCCGAAGGCCTCAAACGCAGCTGTCAACAGGTCGAACTCCGGTACCAGTTCTAAAGAAGCGTTTTACGGTACACAACTGTCACATCTTTACCCCCTCCTGCGGCACTGCTTTCCATGTGCGTGCAAACACATGTGTGTTCGTGATGGAACATGGCAAGGGGCAGGAAAGCGTAGTCCCGATGTGTGTGGCTCCCACCCGTGCCCACATAAATGCGTAGCAAGAAGGGACAAGGCATTGGTGCGTCGTTCGCGCGCTGTTACTGTACCGACGGTAGCTGGCAGGTTGTGTCGATGTTTTGCTGACGCGCATTCCTCACGCTCCGGGCGCCCGGCCAAGGCGATAGCACCACACAGACTCAATGCGACGCCACACCGCGCGGATAGCATAGCCGATGCGCACCTGCAGGCAGTCGACCGGCGTCCACGGATGAGCTGTGTAGACGAGCACTAGCGTAATGCACACACATGTGTGTGTGTGTATGTGTGCTCGCGTACGTGTTCGCACCCACAGTGCGGTGACCCTCTGCCGACACCGCACACATTCGCCTCAAAGCATCTTCGGTATCTCACGAAATCGCGCGTGCTGAGCCGGCGGCGGCTCGGCACACACACCCGCCTCCTCAGCTAGCCAAACGCGCGCACACTCTGCGAGCCACACCATCCTGCCATCATCCTGCAGCGACCCAAACCCAACACAGCATTGTTCATCTCTGTCATGCCCTCACGCAGTCTCCTCTGTCATGCACTCTCCTCTGAGACCTCGGTGCGGCGGCAGACACCGCCTCAGCCAGCCATCCTGCCTCACGCCTCAAGCTGCGCCGCCAGCGCCAACACATCAGCCATCTCCAACTCCTCCAGCGGCACACACGCACGCCCCCCAGGCCCCAGCGGCTGCCGCCGCGCCCCCTCATCCCCGCCCCCGCCCCGGCCCTTGCCCGTGCCCGCATCGCTCCCCGTCGCCGCGCCCTCCCCACCACCCGCCACGCCACACGCGCCCGGACCCGCGGGGTGCTCCACCCCCGCCGCCCCCTCCTCCTGCCCCTGCCCCTGCCCCGTCTCCTGCTCCTGCTCCTGCCCCTGCTCTTGCCGCGGCTGCCGCCGCTCGCACAGGCGCCACAGCGGCGCCCCCGGCTCCGCCTCCAGCCTCCGTCCGTCCCAGCTCACACCGCGCAGCCCCGCCCGCCTCAGTGCCAGGTAGTGGTCGTGGCAGGCGTCCACCAGCGGCACCTGCGGCGGCACCGGCGGATGCAGAGGCGCGCATGGGCGGTGGGGGTGAACTGGTGATGGCTGCTGTTGTTGAGGTCGTTGTGGGATGAGTCTTGTGGTGATGTTATAGTAGTGGTGGTGGTGGTGGTGGTGGTGGTGGTGGTGGTGGTGGTGGTGGTGGTGGTGGTGGTGGTGGTGGTGGTGGTGGTGGTGGTGGTGGTGGTGGTGGTGGTGGTGGTGGTGGTGGTGGTGGTGGTGTCGATTGTCGAACTGAGCTAGGCAGCGCACGGCGGCGGCTAGCGGCATTATGGGCACTTCCGGCCTGTCTCCATGCAAGGGTGCAAGGGTGCAAGGGCAGTGGTGCAGTGGAGCAAGGGCACTGATGTACCGTAAGCAAGGAGTCGCTGTTATGCGGTGCCGGCCTTTCCTCCCGGCAACTCCCAACCCCCAACCAACGATCCCCAACCCCCAAGTAACGAGCAGGCGGCACCGGCACCCACGCTCCTCAGTCCGTACCTGCAGGCAATCAGCCATGGCTGACCTCACACGGGCGGCGAACAGCGCCGGCTCCTGCCAAGGTGGGTGGGTGGGGGCGGCAGCGGCGGGTGCAAGGGCCGGGCTCACAGAATGCCGAACTCACGGCATACCGAGCTCACAATGCGTTGTGGCCACCCGCGCGTCCTGGATACGCACACCCACCCACACCACCGCCTGGGTCTCTACCCCGGGCCCGGTGGGCTCCCCCAACTGCCTCTAAATCTCCAAAATCGCGGCCCCGCGTCAGCCCCTGCACCCCACCCTCACAACCCCTACCCCCTCCTTTTGTTTCGCTTGATTTATACAACCCCAACCCACCCGCATAAACCCTGTAACTCCCCCCCCAAAAGCCCACCCACCCCACCCGCAGCTCCTGCTGGTTGGGCTGCATCGGCGGCAGCAGCGTCACCTCCAGGTCGTTGCGCCACTGGCACAGCAGCCGCAGGAAGTTCCAGCGCGCGTCGCCCATGGTCCAGGCGGGGTTGGCGCCGCGGAACCGGTACCTGGGGCGTGCGCGGCGTGGGGGGCGGAGGGCACGTCGGCATCAGTGGGCGTGTCAGCGTGTGGGACCGTAGTGGGCAAGCGGAGGGTTCCGACCTCTAACCGGGCGTCGCGGGCATCGCGGGCATCGTGGGCAAGCACTGTACGGCTCTGCGGTGCGCCCGCGTCCCTCAAGCCGTGACTAGCCTCCCCGCAGGGTTGGGGAAACCTCCCTCCATCCGCCCTCCATCACGACCTGTTGCGGCCTGGCCTCTCACTTTATGCAGATGGGCAGCACGGGCCGCCCCAGCACGAAGGCGCCGGTGCGGAAGCGCAGCAGCCCCCGCCCGTTGGCAGTGGTGCCCTCCGGCGCCATCACAACAATTGGGTAGCCGCCGGGTCGGCAGTAGCTGGGGTGCCGCACGCGCTGTAGCAGCACCTCGGTCACGTTGCCCTGCACGATGAAGGCGCTACTGCTGCTGCTACTGCTGCTGCTGCTGCTGGCCCTGCCGTTGCTGCAGCCCTTGCTGGCCTTGGCGCCGCCGCCGGCGTCGGCGCCGGCGTGCCCTAGTAGTGTGGCAGCGTTTCCAGTGCTGCTGCCGGTGGTGTGCTTGCTGGCGGCGCTAGCCGTCTGCCGCCGCCGCTGCTGCAGCACAGAGCTGGCGGCGGCGGGCTGTCTGCAGGCGGCTTCGCCTGTGGCAGCCTCCGCCACAGCCCCTACGAAGCCCGTCAGGCCTGCAGACGAGACGCCGAGGCCAGGGCTGGGGTCGGAGGCGTGGCCACTGGCGCCTGCTACTGCTGCTGCTGTCGCCGGCTGGGTGGCGGCGGCAGCGGAGGAGTCCCCAGCAGCCAGGCTGTCGCTGCTGCTGCTACCGCTGCTGCTACTGCTACTGCCGCCGTTGGCGCCTGCGGAGGCTCCGCCCGCGCGCCGCTGCTTGCTGAGCTTCTCGTACGGGATGAAGACCGTCTGCGATACAGCACACACACAGACACACACACACACAAGTTTCTAAAAGTGGGTAATTGAGTTCTAGCACCTGCACACTTGTTCACTGAGCACAGCTCGACATGCGCAGGCAATCGGGGGCTTGCATCGTGCTCGTCCGCGCCGCTTTGTGCCTTGAGGAACAAACCGATGCTCGACGTCCTTCAAAGACTGCCTTCGACATGTGTCTGCGTAGTTGCTCGCCCCGCAGCCCCCTTCTCATCCCCACCAGCACCACCCGCACCACCCGCACGCCGCAGCACCTGCCTGCAAGGCGCGGACGGCGGAGCCAATCACCGGCAGCTGCGCGTTGTCGGCCTTGCTCACACCCGACGGCGCCATCAGCCACACCAGCAGGAACGCATCCACCCAGGACGCCTGCAGGGCGCAGGTGCGCCGCCCACCACGTCAGCCCGCAGCCCACAGAGGATTCCGTGTTCGGTATGGGCGACCGCCCCGCCTACCACCCTGCCCCTGGTCCTGTGCCCCCGCCGCCGTGTGACCCTGTGGGGCCCCTGCTCCTGCCACCCTTCCCTTGGCCCTGCCCCTGCCCCTGGCCCTGGCCTGCACCCTCCCCCTGCCCCTGCTCCCACCCCTTCCCGCTGCCGGCACTCACGTGGTTGAACACGCCCACGGCCCCCAGCTGCAGCGCCTGCTGCAGGTGCCGCCGGCCCGCCACCCGCACCCGGAAGCCCAGCGCCCACAGCACCACACCCACCAGCTCCTTGCTGGCTAACACCTGGGCGGCGTGAAAGCGGGTTGGACAGGTGGTTGGCTTACAAAGTGTGGATTGGGAATTGAGTATAAGGAGGAGCAAAGTAAGGAGAAGACTCTTGCGCACACGGATGGGGGCGGTCGGCCGCGAGGTGCCGTGCACGGGTATGCGTGTGTGTATGGGGTGTGTTGGCACATGATGACACCGCGCAACGCAGCGTCTGTGCACACTACACTGGGGGCTGATGTAGGATTGGCTAGAGCGTACGCGGAAGCCATGTAGAGGGGGAAGGACTTTAGCCAAGTGAGGCCGTGGGGCCGTGACTGCCTTAGCCACGTCGCTACCCAGCAGCACCCAGCAGCACCGGCACCCACCACCATCAACACCCACCAAATAAGGGGAACACAAGTCACATCGCCTTCTGGCTTTTAAGTGACACGGGGGGGTCTCCCCTCCTCTTCATGCTTCATGTCACCACCCACCACCATCACCACCACGCACCACCATCACCACCACCATCACCACCACCATCACCACCACGCACCACGTTGCGCCTCCAGGCTGGCAGCGGCTGGTCGGGCGGCACCCCCCAGGCCGCAGCGCTGTTGATCACCGCCAGCGCCACCAGCGCGGCCCCGCCCAGGCATAGGCGCAGCGGCACCCAGGGCAGCAGCAGCAGCATCTGTACGGCAGTGAAACACCAGGGCGGTGTGGGGCGCAAGAATGTGTGTGTGCGTGTGTGTGTGTGTGTGTGTGTGTGTGTGTGTGTGTGTGTGTGTGTGTGTGTGTGTGTGTGTGTGTGTGTGTGTGTGTGTGTGTTAGACAAAAACAAACCGAAAGGTGTGTGTGTGTGTGTGCGTGTGCTGTGTGGTGTGTGGGGCGATGCCGTGTGGTGTCGGGCGATGCGTGGCTGCAGGAGCGTACAGCTGGATGTGGCACGGTAGCCAGGCATGCAGAGCAGGACCTCCTCACGCACGCTGCTTGTGGAGATGATGCCTAAGCCCAATACAGTGACGCAATGTATGTGCTCTCGAGGCCAGACGGCATACATCGCGAGAGGGCGGTGGGTGCAGCCAATACACCTTGAGGGCTTCGTAGGCTGTGAAGGGGCAGCCCAGCTCGAGGAAGGGGGAATCCCTGAGCTTCATCGCCGCTCGCCCCTCTCCCCCGTGCCTCTACCCCAGGGCTTGGAAGCTTGTGTAACGCTTTGCAACGAGCGCCTGAATGAAAAGCTGGCAGCGAGGGGCGGGGCACAGAGGTCGGTGACTCAGTGCACGCCGTTTGACGTGCTGTTGGTTGGTTGCACCAGCTGTGGCATTGCATGAAGCACTTGGCTTCCAACAGCGCCAATGGCTGAGCCGGGAGACTTAGGTTTGAAAGAAAGACATGCTCGGAATTGTGCAACGTCACTGCGTCCCTGACGCACTGCTGGAGCGCCTCACCGGGATTTAGTTGGCTTAGAGAAGCATTTGAGTTACTTTAAAGGGTGGTACATGAACATAGCAAGGAACATTCCCGGTGCAACACCCTCGCGACGTCAAAGCCCCGCGCGCGTTGCAATTGAACGGTCCAAGTCAATTCGTGTGTTCCATTGGAAGGTTACCAAGTAGTGGTTTCATGTTACCGGGGCATGGACGGCTCGCGACATCCCTCCGTCTCCGGGCTCTCACACACCGAGTGGTCGCCCGTGGGCCTGAGTGAGTGGAACCAGGTCGACGGGCGACCTCACTTAAATCGTCGCGCTCCCAACAGCCATCATACAATTTCATTCACACACAAAGTTGTGACACATCTATAGTCTAACACAAAGTCGTCGGCTCGGCGGAGTCGCTGTGTCGCTTGTAGATGTCGGGAATGCGCGTGCTCCTGTTCATCCTTTTACTGGCTGCGGCCGCAGCACTTGATTCTTCACCAGCTCAATTGTTGTTCGGAGCCTGTGGTGCCTGCGTTTTCGCGTCGATGAGCACTGAAGCACCAGCGATGCCTCCTCCTGCGTCTTCTCTGGTTAGGTCGACGAGCGCCGAGGAGGCGGTACTGCTCAAGGCCTGGAATGCCGCTGAGGCGCTGGCGAGCGCAGACCTCTCACAATGACGATAGTCGGATACCCGACGGCTCCGACGGTCCGGCTTCCGTGGCCCGCTGCGCGAGTGGCCACGGAGTGGTGCGCGTAGGGCCCTGGCTGTGACTGGCCCTCCGGCCGCTAAACCCACGGACAGCACATAATGTGCTGCTACCCAATGGCAACGTACTGAAAATGATTTTATGGAGGCTGGGTATTCCAGAGGCAGGGACATGAAGCGTGTCGAGGTTCGCTTCAAAGGGGGTAGGTTGGTCGGGTTCTTGCAGCCCCGCACAATTCATCCACCCCGTCATTTCTTGATTTTATCTGGGGTTGCAGCAAGTATGATAATTGCATGAGCACGGAACAGCGCGTTGCTCTGGACAACAAATGGTCGGGCCGTGGACGCAGGCCTTGCATAAACGACGGCGGGCGGCGCCGCGCACTTTGACAGTGTCGCATAGGTGGGAACTGTAAGGGAGGGCATCTCGCATGACGCCGTGCTTATGGGTACTGAATATGCATGCACGAAATGAGGCCGGAGGTAGGCAAGGAAGTCAGTAGCACAGAATGTTTGTACCGTCTTGGGGTGACCAGGGGTGACACACGGCACGCGGCGCATTCGTGCGTGCGGTGTGGACCCACAAGGCGCGAGTGCGGGAGTTCAGCGGATTTCAATTTCAGAATGCGGCGAAGGTTTAGCAGAATAGGCTAGCATGTGCACTATGGCAATGGTCACGTGCGAGGTGGTACGGTGCATGGTCTTAATGGTGCTCCCACAGTGTGGGGCTTTTGCCTTTTGGGAGGGTTTTTGTCAACTTGGGATTCATTTGCATCTTGCAAATCGTCCCGCAGTTGGAGAGGTGCCGGGGAGCTTTTCAGTTTCACTTTTTCAGGCATGACAGACGAGGGACGTTCAGGACGTGTTGGTTTGGTGGTTCGTGATGACTGCGGGCGTTGGGTGAGTGGGTGCTCAGTGATGTGGAGTGGGTACCTCCGCGAGGCAGTGAGCTTTAATGGCTGAGTGCAGGACAGGTGCGCTAGATGCGCTGGATGTAGGTAGGCATTGGCAGGTGCCTTGCGTCCACCGCGCATGGGGTGCCGCAATTCATTCGCCGATCCGCGCGGTTCTTGCTATATAAGGTGGAGCCTCGGTACGTAGTAGACTGGAACGACTTCAGATGTTTGAGCATGATGGGGGCACACGTGGGGCATTGCGCTGTGCGAGGTCGAATCGCTTTGTTGTTATTTTTGGCTGGTTATTGCACCCAGTTGTGTGAATTGGAGTGAGGTGGCCAGGTGGGCTTGGGCAAACGCGGCCAGAGGCAGCGACACGACACTTGCATCAGGGGACGATAAGGTTACATTTTATTTTGAATGCTGAATGGACGGCGCTCATCCCTCATTTGCGCCGCCGCCGAACGCCGCGTGCGGACCGCCGCCGCCGTCGCCGCTGGCAGTGTCTGTACCCATGTTCCATTGCACTAGCGCCCACTTGGGCGGCTGCACTTTGATGTGGTGGACGGAGGCGTTGGTGATGGGGCCGCCGTAGGAGTGGCCACACACGTGGGCGTACACATGATGAAGGACGCCGCCGTGGGCCACAATGAGGATGGACTGGCCTGTGCGCAAGACAGTGTAAAGTAGAAATGGAGGAGATGGTGTGTGAAACACGGCACGGGTTCGGGGACTCGCGTAGCGGATGGGTGTGCAGCAAGCGAGACCTGTCCGCGGCGCCTGGCATGCAGCAGGGCCGAGCGGCAGGGCAGAAGCAGTACAGCCGGGTCCGCACAGCCAGGTCTACACAGCCAGGTCATCCCCTGGCCCGGTCCGCAAGGGCAGCAGCCACTACCAAGTCCACGACTTGTCAGCACTGCACGGCCCCCACAAACGCCCGCCGCGTTACCGCCACCTACCTCTGTGCTGCTCGCAGATGCGTTCAATGTCTGCCACCACCCGCTGCCGCATGGCGCCTGGACTCTCTCCGCCCGGAACGCTTGTGGCAGGGTCGTGGGAGCGCAGCAGCCGCAGCGCCTCGGGCTGCTGCACCGCCGCCTCCGCAATAGTCAGCCCCTGCAGCACTCCCAGGCTCCGTTCACGCAGCTGCGGGCTGGTGCGCACCTGAGCAGCAGCAAGCGTCAACATGAGCAGCGAGTGAGAATGTAGCGGTTATACAGGAGCGCACGGGGGCTTGAAAACGAAGACAGCTCAACACCGTGTGAAGCAGAGCACCTAAGACCTTCGCGCGGCGTCTCCGATTTCCTACAACGCCCATCCGGCAGTCAGAGCATGTGGTGCATCTACAAGACAGTAATTCAGCCCCGTGTCCACCAAAACTGTAGCCCCAATCCAACTGCCAGTGCAACCCCACGGCGCAACCCTTGGCGCCCTTGGCCCGCCCGCCCGCCCCACCTCCAGCGTCTGTCCCCCGGGTCTGCGCCCCGCCACCGCCCTGGCCGTCTGTACGGCCCGCGTCAGGTCAGAGCTGTAGACGGCGTCCAGGGGGCGATCCGCCAGCGCCGCCGCAACCTAGAGGGGATGGCGAATTGGCGGGTCGGGCAGGTGATGTGATGTCCGGGGTAACAGCACTGGGGTAACAGTGTAAAGAAAGGCTCGGATGGAGGGACACGGCGTGTAAGGCGACGGCGATTGGGACCGCTTGCCTGCTGTTGCGACTTCGCATGTTGATGTGTTTCACCCTTCTATCAACGATGTGCCCAGGCCTTGCGCAAGCACACAAGCGTGTCTCCGTGCTGTGGACAGCATCCACGGACCGCACCCCTGCCACCCACCTCCTCGGCTTGCTCCACGCCCAAGCTGTTCAGGGGCGGGTCCAGCTGGCCCTGCAGCCGCATCTCAGCATTCCAGTCGGTCTGGCCGTGCCGGACCAGAAAGACGTTGGTAGCACGCGCCTCGTCCATACTCGCCGCGGCCTTCCGTTGGCGCTAGGAGGGCACACGGTAATCGAAGCGCGGTCAGGTGAGAGAACGCGAGGCACCCTCAAGTGCAGGGACATACTTTGAGTGAGCTTATGCAAATCTCACATTCCTAAACATGGCTAACATACTACTCTCGACAGAATGACCTGAGGCACACCTGTGCGTCTTGCTGCTCCCTGCGCTCCAATCGAGTTGCCATGAAGCAGGTAGGAATACACTGCATGCTAATGTATCTGTCTTAGTAGCTAAACGAGTGCAAGCAGCGCATGGCAACTAAAGGGGCTAGATCCAGGTGCGGACAGATGAGCAGAGAAATCCTTGAAGCCACAGGATGAACTCGCTGCAAAACAATGCTTGATGTGCTTTTGTGTAGTATAAAATCCTGCTGGCCTTCCCGACCTCTGGGGATGAAAGACCCACTCCTCGCTGTATCACTGAAGCGCTGCAGCATTCAGTAGCGGCCTTCAAATCATATCGTCAATATAGATAAGAGACAGATCAATAGCGTGAGAAGGACCAGGCGCCATGTAGGCGACACACCTGACATGCACGTAGCGCGCCGGATAGCCCGTCCCAACATCGCCCCGGCCCCCAGCTCCTCGTCCCAAATGTCAGCCAACCTCGGCCGGCAGAGGTCCAGAACGCGGTTGCTGGCACTGCTGCGGCTTCTATCCGCTGCCATAGCCCTGCTGAGGCTTTCCGCACCTTCGTCTTGCCACGTCGCGCATGCGGCCACCTTTGCGGACTCGGCCGCAGCGGCTGCCGGCCGCCCCATAGCTGTGGTCAACGCGCGGCCCTTCCATTCCGAGGTCCTGAGTGGCGCCATGGCGGCTCTGGCCCCGGTAGCGGATCGAGTGGCGGTCTACATGGACCATTATGTTTTCAAGGTGTGTTTGGAGGGTACTGGGATGTGCAATTCTACTAATTTCTTCCCGTCACGAAGCCAGGGGCGGTGATTTGGGCGGGGCCGACACAAACCGATCGGCCTTGGTTTCATCCGGATGCATGTGGAGCATTGTGCTGCGCGCGTATGGAGATCGTGTGGTGCGCATGCGAACGGAGTAGTGCTTTGATGCCGCACTTCGCCGACGCACCCGCACCATCACACACGTGCTTCCACACACACGCGCATACACACACACACACACACACACACACACACACACACGCGCGCATACACACACACACACACACACACACAATCCCCCTCCCCACTCCCCCAGGGCAAGGACGGGTTCCGGCAGCTGGTGTGGTCGTACCCGGGGCTGCTGCTGCGCACGCCGCAGCGGGCGGCCGGCGGGGAGGGGGTGCCGCACCACCGCCTGGCCTTCTTCCTGTCGCCCGAGTGAGTGCGGCCCCGCGGACCTCGCGCGCATATCCGTTCTTACCAGGGCAGCTCCTTTCAGCTTGCCTTGGTCCTTGTGGCTTGTGTGCTGCCTGCGTTGCCTTTGCCTGGCCGTGTTGCGTCCACATGTGGCCAGTGCTCGATCGCGGGGGTGCGCGTATTGACGATGATGATGGTGATGGCAATGGTGTGCAGGGCCTCTCTGGGCTACACGCGCTGGTTCATCAACGCCACCCGACCCGAGGTACGCAGGCGGCGCCGCTGGACTGCTGCAGCTCAGGAGCCAGCGGGCGGCAGGGCCCCATGACTGTAGCCGGGGGGGCACGGGGGGGAGGGTGGCGGCGCACTGTCCAGCAGTTGTGTAAAGACTGTACGCTCCCTGTATGGGTCGTGCATGCGCATGCGCATACACACACATACACATAACTTGTTGTTTGCCTTCCTAGCACACACACTGCATGGGCTGTCTGCTGTATTCCCTTTTCCCCCCGCCCCGCTCCGGGCGGCCCAGGTTGTGGTGCACATGATCCACAACGCCGACGACGTGGAGGCCGTACAGCAGCTGCTGAACATGACGGGCGCCGGCAGTAGCAGCGGCGACAGCAGTGGCAGTAGCAGCAGCGGCAGCAGTGGCAGTAGTAGCAGTAGCGATAGCAGCAGTAGCGATAGCAGCAGGGCAGGGCGCGGTGGCGGGGTGGTGACAAAGCTGGTGGCGTTGAGTCCGCACGTGGCGGCGGCGCTGAAGCAACGCGGCTTCCAGGCAGACTGGTGGCTAGCCGCCTGGCCGCCAGCGGCAGCGGCAGCAGCAGCGGCAGAGGAGGAGCGGGCGCAAGACAGCGAGGGCCGGAGTGGGGCTGGCGGGAGAGCCGGGAGCGGGACAGGCGGTGGCGGCGGTGGCGGTGGGGATGACATCCACTCCTGCCCCGCCTTCCGAAACGGCAGCGTGCCGGCGGGGCCGTGGGGCTTCGCCTGCCAGGGCAGGCAGGACGCCCGCCGCCGCTCCTACGACACGCTGTGGCGGGAGCTGCAGGAAGCCGTGGCCGCCGCCACCTCCGACGCCAGCAGCAGCAGCAGCAGCAACAGCGGGCGGCAGTTGACTGCAGCGGCGCCGCCGCCGCCGCCGCGGCTCAAGGTCCTGGGGCGGTCGGTGGGGCCGCAGAGCGGCGCGGGCGTGCCTGTGTCCGTGCGGCCGCTGGTTAGCCGCGTCACCAACGCGCCCTACCCGGTGTTCTACCGGCACCTGTCCTGCAGCCTGGCGCTGCTGCCGCTGTTTGCGGAGGACAGCTACTACACCACCAAGTTCAGTTCCACGGTGCTGGCGTCGCTCACCACAGGTGGGGAAGGCAGGCAGGCGGGTGGGAGGTTTATGTGCCCGAGCCGAAGGGGGGAGGAGAGGCGGGGTTGGGCCGGGCGTGGATTCGTGTGTGTGCTTTGGAGCGGGCTGACGGGACACACAGGAGGCACCATACCGAATCAGCTTGAGGCATGCGCATGGGCGCTGCGGTGTAGCGGTGTGCAGGAAACGCTTGCGTGGGTAAGATACCTAGAGAGGGGTACGGGTGGCCAGACGAATTCAGGGGTGTGCTGTACCTCTCGAGCTCCGTATGCCCCACCGCCCCACGGCCTCCACCTGCTGCTGCCCCTCGACTCCTGCCCACCGCGACAACGCGCAGGCACGCCCATCCTGGCAGACGAGCGGCTGCTGGCTGCCTACAGCTTCCTGCAGCCCGCGGAGGAGCACGTGTGGCTGCAGGCGCCGGGGGAGGGGCTGGTGGCGGCGATGCAGCGGGTGGCGGCGGAGCCGGCGGCGGCGGCGCAGCGGCGGCGGGCGGGGCTGGCGGCGCTGCGGGCGCGGCTGAACCGCGAGGCGCGGGCATACCTGCTGGCGTTGCTGGGCGAGGGCGAGGAGAGGGGCGGTGGTGCATGAGAGTGCGACGCAGCGGGACCCCTGGTGCGACGTGTGTAAAGGACAGGGGGCCGGGGGGCGCGAGTCGGCGAGAGCGCGAGTGCAAGGAGTTTTCCAGCTGTGCAGAGCTTAGACCCCTTGGATGTGAGAGCGAGTGTGGATTGACCCTTTACGGAGGGAGGAGGATGGGTCAGGCTTACCCATGAGCTTGCGACGCAATAACTGGGGCGGGAAAGCGTGGGGCTGAGATTGGGCCAGGCCAACCGAATTGTGGTACCCCGTGGGTCTAAAGCTACTAAATTGTCGGGTTATATTCAGCTTTCTTAGTTCATGTCTTGAAGCGTGACGCAAACACTCACGCAAAGCCCTAACCGCAGCGCCTTTCACTCGCCTGAGGGCTCCTTTCAGTTGCACTTCCAAGAAACAGTCTTAATTGGGGCCTCTTGCAGTTTACATTGGAACATTATCCATTCGGGAGGCAATTCGAACTTCCTGAGCTCACTTCCTGTGTCGTCATCAGAAATCGCGGTGCACGCGAAGTCCGTGGCCGCGCGAAGGATTACTCTAGCTTCTTTGCCTTTACGAGCTATAAGACCGTGTTATTAGTTCAGGTAGAGCGAATATGTGGGCCCCTTCAAGGGCGGTCCGACTCCAGCAGCGGCAGGGCTCCGCCGCGCCCGCCGCGTATGGCGAAGCCAGCTGCTCACGGCCCTGCGCGACAGCAGGCCCCGCCGCTGCTGTACCAGCACGGACGAGCTTTACATTGACGTCGGAGACATGCAGGCAAGCCGTGTGCCAGCCAGCAAGAAGTCCTGGATGGCAGGGCAGGGGCCGGCGCAGGGGCGGGTCTGCTGTGGTGCCCGCCGCGTGGCGGGAGCGCACCTACAGGGGAGGCGGCGGCGGCGCCGAGGGCTTTGGCCCGGGAAGCAGCATGAATTCGGAGGAGGTGAGTTGGATCAGAGCTGAGTACGAGGCAAGTAGCACACTAGCAAGCTGTTCGGTTTTGCCTGGCCTGGCCTGGCTTGCTATTAAAACCGACCAGCATTCGCCAACCGGCACCTCCTGCGGCGTCCCTCTCTTTCTCTGTGACTGTGTCATGTGCAGACCGGCCGCATGATGCAGATGCAGCAGCAGGTGAGCTGTTCTCACGCACCCAGATACGGTAGCGCGGCCCGCCGCATGGTTGGGGATTGCTTGTGGACCTTGTTAGGTTACCGTCACCGGGGACGGGGACGGAGTGGAAACCTACTGGACCCCAGCTGTCCGCATTACGACAGACCACGACCGCAATCGCACGGTATGTCCTCACGCAAGGCTCTTGTGATTGCTCTCACGGTCACCTGCCGTCGCTCCCGGCTCTCAGGTGTTTGAGCTCAAGCAGCGGCTGGTGGAGTCGGAGGTCCAGCGGCAGGTGTGTGCGTGTGTTCGTGCGTGAGGCCGCCACGTGGGGCGGCGTGGGGCTCGGCATCAGTGACATACACCAAGGCCGCGCGCAGGGGCATGCATGAGAGCGTATGAGGGGCACGAATACACAGCTAGCACCATGCTGGCGTCTTTTCCTTTGCGGACAAGTGCTATCTTGCTCTGCCTAGGCCTAAGAACCGGCTAGCTACTAGCCTGGCTGGCTTCTGACCTACTCACTTTGCTTGTCCGTTCGCTGGTGGCCAGGCGGCGGAGAAGGCGAACAGCACGGCGCAGTCGGAGGCGGAGCGCCTGCGGCACCGCCTCATGCAGGTGTGGGGGGTTGGGGGTGGGGTGAGGTGGGTTTTGCGGTAGGGGCAGAGGGGTGGGGTGGTGGTTGGGTGGTGGTGGTGCACCCACCATGTCCAGGTAGGGGCATTCGGCCCTCAGGCACGCACCTGCCGACCTGCCCGCTGGTAGCGCTGCACGCGAAGCTGCCCAATAGGTGGCCTGTACACGTGTCGCTTGCACTCAATCAAGGGTAGGTAGGTAGGTTGGGATGCCCCCGGTGCCGACCTGCCCTGACATATGTGGGGCTGCTGGGTGTTCTCAATGGCCAAAACAAACAACGCAGGCGCGCTGGGCGCTAGCGGCGGTGGCGGCGCTTCTGCTCGTGGCTGCGGGTGTGCTGCTGTGGGCCGAGCTGGAGGCGCCGCCGCTTGGGACCATGGCACTGCCGCCGGGCGGCGTGCCGGGGCTCCTGAAGGAGTGGGTGGGCGGCGTGTGGGCACGTGTGGTGGGCGCCTGGGCGCTGTTGGTGGCGGAGGGGCGTGTGGCGGCGCTGGCACTGGCTGCCGCGGCCGCACGCGTTGTGCCGCGGTAGTGCTTAGGTGTGCCCGCTGGTGGCTAGGTACGGTGCTTCGTGCCCCCGGCGCCCGGTGCCGCGGCAATCGCTGCGTATCCCTCTGAGGCAAAGGGCAGCATAGCGTTGTGGCGTGTGGGTTGCCGCATTAAAACGGTGCAGCTGCTGTGTGAAGGTATTGTGCATACAGATTGCAGACACGATTCGGCCTGCTCGCCGGCATGCACGGTATTAGCCCTTTGGCAGCAGTCACCCTATCACCACATGCGCTATGCGGTTTAGGCAGGGGTAATGTATTTCTTTGTTGGCGTTTGGTCGCTTGGATGACGTACTTGATGGCCTGTTGATTTTATTGCGTTTGAGGAAAGGGTGAAGTTCGTTGAACCATCGTGCACGCCCCCAAGCGTTGGTGATGAAGATCTGCACAGAGTGAATGTGGCAAAATGGCAAATCGCAATGTATTTTGCCGGCAGGCACAAGTGCAGCGGGCCAGGGCCCTAGGGCTAGGGCACTGGGTTAGGGCACTCTGGCGTCCTTCAGACCAGCAGATGCCGCGGGCCTTCCGGGAAATCCGGGTTACACTGGGCCAGTCGGGCGATATAAGGGCCCCCAGCGGCCCAGCCCGACCCTCTGGTGTTTGGAAGGGCATGGTTGCATGCGAGGTTGTGCGCTTGCGCAACTTGTAACCGCACACACGGTCACGGCTCCAGCTGGTCCAGTACGGTCGGGTCGAGAGCGGGTACGGCGGTGTCGAACAGGCCGCAAAGTTGATGGATTTGCGATGTCGCCCCCACCAGCGGCATGCGCAGTGTCTCAATATTAAAAGTGCTTTATGATGCCTCGTGCTAAGTAACCGCGCGAAGCGACCGCGGTTCTGCAGGTTAGACCGCCCATGCGAGCATGGCAGTTGATGCTGAGTGAGCAATCGTTTTAAAGATCCAGCGCTGTGCACTTCGAGGACATGCAGCATTTAGTGAGTGGATGCATGTACCAACGACCAGCCCGCGTGCAGCATCGCGCGAGCACAAATATACTTCAGGTGGCCAGGTAGCCTTTCCTGGGATCATAAAGTAGTCACTTGAACTCAGGACTGCAGTAAAGTCAGGAACGGTAGCGGTTTAAGGGATCGGCGCTGACAGTCACAGTGTCGCACAAGCCGACACGCCTAATCTATAGCAGCACTTGCTGGTATAGGCCACTCGATGCTATAGCAGTGTTGAAGAGGCGACATAGCAGTGTCGAGAAAGCGCCATGTCGCAACCGAGTCCCCCGTCATCGCCCGTGGCGCTGGTTGACCAACACTACTACTTGAATGATATACAAGTAGTCGACTCGTAAGTGCTGCCACGAAGAGGATGCCAGCCCGCGGGCTGACCGCGCAGGGCGGGAAGGGTTGCCCTGAGGGCGAGTGCATGCGCCGGTCTGCGCGAGTGGGTGCCTGGGGGTTGCCCAACTGGCCTTGAAAGCACATATCAACGGCCCCGCGCAGGGCCGCGCTGCCGCAAGCACTTCCTCTTCATACCCACCTTTCGCCTGCATCTGCAAAGCCTCCTGGTGCCAGCGCCTTTGTTGCGCGGCACAGTAATTCCGCCAGCTGACGCCACCCTGCTCGCAGCCCTGCATGCCCTACTCCCGTGCCCTGCTCCTCTCCTCCCAATCGCTGTCCACACAGGCTGTTCATCAACTTGCTGTGGGGAAGCGTTTGTCTGCTGCTCTTTGTCGCGTTCCGCGGATGGCTCAAGGGCCCGGGCGGCGTGTTCCAACGTCGTCATGTGCGTGATTGGGATTTGGCTTGCACCAGCTTCCATCTGCGTTCTCACACATGCACGCTCCCGGCCTCCTGGCCTCCATTGCGGTCCTCCACTTTTTACATTTTCTGCTCGTTCAACTGCTCTGTGACGGTGTGCACAAATGGATGCCTACACAGGAGCTGCAAGATCTTTTCATGCGCCCCCCACGGATGCTCGTACACACCGCACGACAAATGTGGTGGGTTTCCGGCTTTCGTGTCAGAGTATTTCCAGCAATTGAAACCCGTGTCTTGATGCAGCCAGGTCGCTACACATCACCCTGCACGTCTTATGCAGAACCCGTGCAAATCCCTGCCTTGTTGCGCCCATGCCGGTTGCTTGACTTGGATCCCATCCCATCACGTACGAATCAGGAACTGGATCATGCCCATGCTGGCCATCTCGGATGCGGACATCATCAGATCCAACGGATTTGACGCCCTCATTATGACGCGGATCCTGTTGATCGGGCTTCAGATGATGACTCTTATGACCGTGCTGGGCGTGGGCGTGCGTGAGTGCGGGCGGGGTGGAATCGCGGGAGGCACAAGCATCCGTCGGCACGGGAAGCACAAGCACCCGGTTAGGCGGCATCTTGGGCAGCCTGCCGGGATCCCTTGATGTTTGTATGTGTGTGTGCATGCATTTGCATACCGTCACTCACCCGCGCCCCGTGGCAAACCCCGCCGTCCCCCGCAACGCCCCCGCACACCTGCCGGCCGGTGACCGGCTGCAGTGATTCCCGTGTACTACACACGCGGCAAGAATGTGGAGGGCTCGGTGAGCTGTGGCGCCTGGGTGTGATGGCTGGCCTGCGTTGAGTGCAGCAGGGGTGGAGTGCGTGACATGTGGTGCAGAGCTGTGCAAGCCTCTCCCAGCAGGGGGTGAGCCGGGCGTCCTTCAGCCTCCCTCCATTCCCTGATGAGCCTCCATGTGCACAATCGAGCTTTCTGCACCGGTGCCTTGGCGAGAGGGTCCTCCCTACCTCTCCCCACCGCGCACCGAGACGCACACACCCGCCGTTCGAGGCCTGTTGCGGCCCTACGCTTGCCCTGACACCTTCGTGGCTGTGTACTGTATGTGTCACACAGGCGGGAGTGCTCGCGCTAATGTCTATCTCAAACCTCGAGAAGAAAAGCAAGATTGGCCTCGTGCCCTTCTTCTTCACTTACGCCTTTTGCATGTGAGTTGTTATGCGTGAAGTCCAGATGTAACGGGCTTCAACGTACGCCGGTGTGGGGTCCGCTCCACCTTACAAGTGGGCGCGTGTAATACACCCCACCCTTGACTGTCTCCCTCCTCCCTACCCTGCTGCCTTTCCCCACTGGCCATCCCAACCCCACTGTCCCCGCTGAATCGCTGCGCTGGCCCTGCTGCATGTGTCTGCAGCGTCTGCTGCTTCGTGCTGTGGATCAACTGCAAGTGCTACGTGCAGCTGCGTAACGCCTACTTCCTGTGCCTTGATGCGCTCCCGCAAGAAGAGACGCTGGCGGCGGCGGCAGCAGCGGAGGCGGCGGAAGCCGCCGCCACCGCCGCCGCTGGGGCAGCCGCCGGGACGGCAGGGCAGCAGCAGCAAGCACACAAGCCACAGGCGGGCGCGGTGGCCGAGTCACGCGAGCAGGGTGGCAGGACAAGCCAGCAGCAGCCCAAACCCGGGCCCGCGAGTGCCGGTGCCGGGACTGGGTTTGACCCCAACGTCAACGGTGGGCAGCAGCAGCAGCAGCGGCAGCAGCAGCAGCAGCAGCAGCAGCTGCTGCGGATGGAGGAGTTGTTGGCGCAGGCGGAGGTGGCGGGCGGCTGCGCGGGAGGGCCCCCAGCCTACACCGGCGTGGACGTGTACCTGAGGGCGGCGGTGCAGGAGCAGGAGATGAAGGAGGCGGGGGCGCGGGCTGCTGCGCCGGCGGCTGCAGCAGCCACGGGCGGTGTGGCGGCGGCGGCGGTGGGTTTAGCCCCATGGGTCGCCACACGTGGGGGCGTGCTGTCGCCGGAGATGCCGCTGGGGAGCACGTGGCTGAATCTTGGTGGGTGTGTGGAAGCAGCAGCAGCAGCAGCAGCAGCAGCAGCAGCAGCAGCGTGAGGCCGAGGCGGATGCAGGCGGCGGGCGGCCGTGTTCGGGTCTGGGCGGGTCTGGGTATTCGTGGTGGGGTGGGTGCCGGGGCGGGGTGTGATACGTGGGTCTGGATGGTTGGTGGGTGTGGGCGTTGCTGCTGGGCCGGCAGGGGTGGCGGGCGTGGGCGTAGGTCCGGGTGGCTGGGGCGGCGGGTATCGCGGCGGGAAACGGTCTTAGTTGTAGCGACGCCTCTTCCTCCAACATGCAAGCACGCAAAACAATGCTCTTCAAACATGCAAACATGCAATCGGGTGCATGCCGCCAAAATGCTGCTGCCTGCAGGCAACTTCGTGAACCCCGCGCTGCGGATGCTGCTGGACCACCTGGACTGGATGAGCCCCTTGCAGGTGGGGGGATTGGGGGAGTGGGGGCGTGGGTGGGGGAGAACTTTGAACCCATCCCGTAAGGTGGGGGAGTGGGTGGGGGATTGGATGAGCCCCTTGTGATTGGGGGAGTGGGTGGTGGCAGGGTTGGGGAGTGGGTGCATGGGACATGCGCCGGTGGCGTCCTCGGAGTGTACGAGGAAACGGCACGTGTGTGGACGGCACGCGTGCGCGGCTCGCCCTGTGTCAAACGCGAACGGTACATTCCCTCGCCCGTGCAGCGCGCCGCGGCGCACTACGGCATCCGCAACCTGCGATGGCCGTACCCCTGGTCCGACCAGCCGCCGCCGTACGCGTGGCAGTACGACCCCAGCCGCCAACCGCTGCTGGAGCTGGACGATGAGATGGAAGTACGGATGAATGCCGTACGTCGCCGGCGCAACAGGCAGCGGCAGCTGGATGGGAACGGGGCCGGCGGCGGCGGCGGCAGCGGCAGCAAACGGGGGGTTGCGGCGGGTAAGGCGGGCGGCGGCGACGGCGGCGGCGGCGGCGATGACGGGGTGTACGGCAACATGGAGGTGGTGATGCCGGCCGTTCTGCCGTACTGGTGAGTGGGGCAGCTGGATGGGATCAACTTGACACGGTCTTCATGTCGTATACACACGTACGGGCGGCATCGGTTGCGCCATGCTGACTTACAGGCCGTGCGCCAGGCACCATTGCTGCCCTGTCACGTCCGTACGCGCGCGCAGGCACACACACACGCTATGTTTTCCTTGTGATCTTTCACACACACACACACACACACACACACACATACATACATATGCGCATGAACGCAATGCACCCGACCTCACTCTTCCACAACGCCTCAATCGCTTAATTGCTCAATCGCGCAACCGCTCGTTCGCGCGCTCGCCCTCCCAGGCGCCCCTCCAAGTTGTGGCGACGGCTCATGGCGGTGGGGGGCGTCACGGACGCCGCCACAGCCAGAAGTGGAAGTAGCAGCAGCGGCAGCGGCAGCCACTGCGTCGTAGGCATTGTGGACAGCAGCCTCATTGCCGCCGCCCAGTCCTCGTCGCGCACTGACTCACCAGTAGCAGTCGCGGTGCCGCTGCCGGCACCGCCCTCTCAACAGCAGCAGCACAGCGCCGCCGCCGCCGCCGCCGCCGCCTGCCCTGTCGGCTGGACAGAGGGAGACTGCAACAACCTGCCGCCGCCGCCGCCTCTGCCGCGGCCGGTGCCGGCAGCCGCCTCTGCTGCTGCTAGCGTAGGCGCGGGTGCCGCCGGCCGTGGCACGTCGTCCGGCCTGAGCCACACATACCTGCGCCGCCGTGTCGCAGCCCTGCATGCGGAAGCTGCAGCCCTGGCATCTGCTGCGGCCGCTGCCGGTGCTACAGCCGATGCTGCTGCTGCGGGCCAGGCTGGCGCCGGAGGGGATGATGAGCTGTACGTGCGCCACAGCAACACCATTGCGCAGGCGGTGGTGGCCGCATTGGCGGCGAGCGGGCCAGCAGCACCGGCAGCCAGCACTGGTGCTGGGGCCGCGGCGGCGGTAGCAGGCGGAGGTGCCGCCGCCGACGGCACCAGCGCAGGCGCGGCGGCGTGGCGGCGGCTTGCGCAGCCGCTGCAGCCGCTCCTCCCCGGCAAGCGCAACGCCCGACTGACGCAGCTGCTGCGAGTGCCGCTACAGCCGCTGCAGCCACTGCAGCCGCTGCAGCCGCTACAGCCGCTACAGCCACTGCAAGCAACCGATGCTCCTGCCGCCGCTCCCGCCGGGGGCGCCGCCGCTGCCATGCCCACGGCAACGGCAACGGCCGCCGCAGCCGCGGCCGGCTCAGCGCCTGTGCGTGTGGTGAACGCCTCTCACTACGTCGTGTTGTTGCACCGTGTGACTGCGAAGCGCGGCCCCGACCTGCTCGACCGCTTGGCGGCCTTGGGCTACGTGTCCAACGCGCGTTTGCGCACCTCAACGTCGCGGCTGGCGGAACTGCTGGGGCTGCGCAAGCGCCGCCAGCAGCAGCAGCAGCAGGCGCAGCCGCAGGACGGCGGGGGAGGCGGGGGAGGCGGTGGAGTGGGCGATTGGGCGCCGCAGCAGAGGGGCATGAAGGCGGTTGTGCAGCGGTACTACCGCCTGTTCTATGACAGTGGACACGAGTGGCGGGGCGAGGAGGTTCGGCCTCTCAAGGCGCCGGTGGCGGCGGCTGTGGCGGCGGCGACTGTCGGCGGCGGCGCAGGTGGTCCCGTGGCGGAGGCGGTGGAGGGGAAGGGGGAGGAGGGCACCGCCGCCGGGGGTCCAAGGAGCGCAGCCGCAGCCGCAGCCGCAGCCACGGCCACAGGTGTAGGTGGAGCTGGCAACGGCCGCGGCAGCGATGACGGCGGCGGCGTCGGCGGTGGGGGCGTCGGCGGGGGCCAGCACCTGTGGCGCTCGCCGGCGCTTGGCCTGAAGCGCACCGAGACCGCACGCATCGAGGCAGACCTGCATGAGGAGGCGAGGGCGGCGGCGGAGCAGGAGGCGGCCGCGGCGGCCGAGGCGGACCCCAATGGCGCCGCGGTGGCTGCGCAGCTGACGCGTTTGTTCCCGGGATCGTTCCTGGGTCTTGTGCCCGTTGCAAATCACGACGAGGCCGACAAGCTGATCTATGAGTGGGACATGGCGATGCAGCAACTCGGGGACTCGGTGTACGACATGCGGGTGGAGGGGGAGCGGGCGGCAGCGGCGGCGAACGCACACGTGCTTGCCGGCGGCGGCGGAGGCGGCGGGGACGTGGAGATGGGGGGCGTGGGGGGCGTGGGGGGCTCCAAGTCGGCGGCGAGGGAGCAGCAGGCTGCGGCGGCGGCGAGCTCCCGGTTGGCGAAGCTGCGAGCGGATGTGGAGAAGCAGCAGGCGCAGGTGGTGGAGCTGGAGGTCCGGATTGAGGAGGCGCGGCAGCGGGCGCTGGCCCAGCCCACAGGCTACTCCTACTTCGCCTTGTTCAACAGCTCCCAGGTACGGTGTGTGTGTGTGTGTGTGTGTGTGTGTGCACCGCATGATGTGCACGTGTGTGCAGGAAAATGGAAGAGCGCGCATGTGTGTGTGTGTGTGTGTGTGTGTGTGTGTGTGTGTGTGTGTGTGTGTGTGTGTGTTAAAGAGCACAAGGAGAACGTTGCGCAAAGATGTGTATGTGTGTGTGTGTGTGTTGAAGAACACAAGGGTAACAATGTTTGCATATCGGAAAGCATAGAATAAAGGGAATCACGACCGTGTGTGCTTGCGTTGCGCTTGTGCATCCGGCCCTAGCCTTCCTTAACGCGCGGCTGTGTTCCAGAGCTTACGCATACATGGGCATGGCCGCGCCGTGCCACGCACCTACCGCACCGCCGTGCGCGCCACCGCGCCCGCACATCCACCGCCTCTTTCTTCCCGCAACAACATATCCCAATCACATGATAGCCATACCGCGACCCGCCGCACCTGTACGCACGCACCCTTGCAAACATACACAAAAACACACACAATCACACACTCACACACACACACACGCACACGCTGTCTTTGCGCTTAGCCTTCCTTGTGCTCATTAACACACGCACACACGCACCGCGACCGCTCCAGCATTGCGCGTCTCCACCTCGTGTTTCTGGCACACACGCACACACCTTCCCCGCACCTCACCCCGGCAACCCACAGGACGCCCAGCTACTGGCGCAATGCCGGCGAGTGGTGCCGCCGCGGGGCCCGGGCGCGCTGCTGTCGTTCGACGTTATGCCCGCACCCGCGCCCGACGACGTCAACTGGAGCGCGCTGTGGGTCACACGCGGCTGGGAGCGTGCCCTGCGCGGCACTGTGTTTTGGATCCCGCTCGTCATCACCTTCCTCATCCCCATCGGGCCGCTGCAGGGTGCGTGGGTGCGAGTGTTTGGTCGCGGGTGGGCTTAAGTGTGTGTGTGGGGGGGGGGGGGGCACACCGCCGGCTGCCGTTCTGCCACCTTACTTTTGGTGGTCGGCGTCGTGCTAGTGCTACAGCGTTGTGGTAGCTGGAGAGCGGTGCGTGCTACCTCCTCCTCTCAACACGCACCCGGCTGCTGTGCCTTGAGCTTATTCTACCGGGACCTACCTCCGCGGGGTATAGGCAGATAAAAGCACCTTGCCGCAGCATACGCACACACGCACGCACATGCACTTTCTCTCATACACACACACACGCACACACACACACACACACACACACACACACACAGACACACACACACACACACACACACACACACACACACACATCCATGTCCGCCCACAGGCGCGCTCACCAGTCTGACCACGGCGCTGTGCTCGGGCACCTCCAGCACCGGCGCCGGCAGCAGCAGCACCAACGGCCTGTACGTAGCCTGGTGGTGCGAGACCAACGGGTTCGCGATGCGGCTGCTGCGGGCCATCGTGACCGGCATCATGCCGTCGGTCATCGGGTTCCTGTGGGAGACCTTTGCGATGCCGCAGTTCCTGTTCTTCGCCTCGAACATCCGCCGCCGGTGGGTAGGGTTCTGTGGTCGCAGCTAGATCGGGACGGTGTGGGTGGTGTTGCGTGTTGCGTGCGTGCCCGCTTGAGCGCGCACCGCATTTGACGGGCGCCGCGGTGCTGACCCCATCCGCCCACAGGCCGGTATCTCTCAACGGAGTCGAGCGTGAGATCCAGGGTGGGTCGACGTCACCAGTGGCGCCTAGCGGGTGAAGCTGCTGAGAAGCGCGTGCACATGCATACACAGTCTCTTTGCGCTTTATTCTCCTTGTGCTTTTTAGCACGCGCACACACACACACACACACACACACACACACACACACACACACACACACACACACACACACACACACACACACGCGCGCGCGCGCGCGCGCGCACACACGTGTCAAGACATTAGCCTCGCTTCTCGCACAACATGCACAAAAAGGCACACATACACGCACACGTTTCCCTTGCCTACCGTTTGATAACACACACATGCGTGTTGTCTTCCTTGCCTTCCACAAAACACGTGCAGCTTGGTTCTGGTGGTACGCGCTGCTCAACACCTTCATCGGCGCAGTGCTGGGCGGCGGCATCTTCTCGCAGGTGCGGGCCGGTGCGGGGTAGCCAGGGAGCGTGGTAGCGGGGTAGCGGGCGCGCGCTCGGCGGTGGTGTTGGTTCATCCATAAAGCACTCAAGCACTCAAGCATGTGTGGGGTAGTGCACATGTCGTCATGTCCATGCATGACACTGTCGGGAGTGCCGTATCGTATCACAGGTGTGTCATCACGTCACCATGTGAGGATGCGTCATTTGATGCACTTTCGCAGGTCGGTACCTTTCTGGAGGAGGGCCCGGGCAACATGCAGACTCTGCAGCGGGTGGGCACCGGCGTCGTGAATACTGGTGAGTGGCTTGCAAGTTGCGATGTGACGCGCTGACTCCCACGCTGCTGTTCGGGATGTTCGTTCCTTGACGTACCTACCAAGGTTGTCACGCGCACCGACGGGTCTGACCACCGCCGCACATATGTGTGTGTGTGTGTAGCTCTGGGTTGCCTGGCAAGGGGCCCACATGCAGTGCCTGCGTTCGCAGTATGCGGACTGCATGGTGCGTGTCTGCTGTGAGAGGCTTCCCTACATTCTGCGAAGCAAGGGCCGCTGAGATACTCGTTGCATGCATGCTGCTTCTGCCATTCCTTTTCCTCATGTTTCACAGCCAACTTCTTCATCCAGCTGGTCATCGCTCGTGCGGTGAGTGCAGCCGTGTTGCAGCAGCACTGCAATTGCGCGCTACGTTCACGGCGGCCAGTCGGCGCTACAGCAGGAGTCAAGCACGGGAAAGATGAACGCAATTGGGTTTGGGGTTGGATTGGGAGATCTGGGCTTGTGAAAGGCGTGCCCGCCCGGGTTCCATTGACGAGCAGTCTTCCTATACCGTATGGTCACATCACAGGCCTTGAGGTTTCAGCCTTTGATACGACCGATCCCTTGTTCCTTTGCAGCTCTTCACCAACTGCCTCAAGATTGTGTTCCCACACGAGGGCTCCATGTTCACATCCATGTTCAGGTGCGTCGTCGGGTGTCATCGGGCACATCAGCAGCAGCACACCAGCCAGGCCACTATCCACGTCCGCACATTGCTGCTTGTCGGCACTAGCTACTACTTGATCCACGCGGTATTCACGCCACGCGGTAGTGCTCCATCACCCTTCGCTCTCTGCCTCCTACCTCCCTGCCTACATTCCGCTCTCCACAGGTCCTGTCTGTGCATGTGCCGGCCCAAGAACATGCGTGTGTCCGCCTTCATCCACCAACCGCCCTCGCTGCGCTCCGCCACCCTGTACAACTCAATGATGAGCGTGAGTCCATGATGTAGTTGAGAGCGAGCGAGCAGCGGCAGCTCGGCCAGCCTAGCCAAGGCGGGCTGCCAGAGGCTTCCAGCAGTGATGTGCGGTAGCTTGTGCCAAACGAGCTTGGAAGCAGAGGGGCGGGGGCCTTGGAGGGATGGGTGTTTGGGCGACTGCCTCCCTCGCACATGTCCTCGTCTGAAGATCGCCAACGTGACCTCGATCCACGCGCACCGTGCCCACTGACGCGGGCACACTCTCCTCGCGCCCATTTTCGTTCATCTGTGTCCTTTTCGTGTTTGTTCTTTTCTCCGCGCGATCAGGTTATGCTTTTTGGCTTCGCCTACGCAGTCATCTCGCCCATCATCCTGCCATGCTGCTGGTTCTACTTCCTCACCGGCTTCATCAGCTACCGATACAACCTGGTCAACTTCTACGAACGCGGCTACGACTCGGGTGCGTGCGCGTACACAACAGCGGCACTACTTGCCGCTGCGGTAGGGTGCACTATTGGCGCACCCGCCCGCCCGCATGGGCGGCAGCTTCAGGGCTTGCAGGCACCACGAACCTGACCAGTCGTATGGCATGCCGCCCGCTGCCCCTCCACCTGGTTCCCGGATTACTCGGAATCAGACATGCATGGTTGCTGCACTCAACCCCACCCCAGCTGCTAGCTTGCCAGCAGCAATAATCCCGCACGATCGAGTCCGCACCCCGCACCCCGCACACGCACACGCATACCGTACACAGGCAGCCGTCGCGCTGCTGCATCGCATACGCTGTCTTTGCGCTTTGCTTTCCTTTTGCTCTGTAACACATTCTCTTCCTTGTGCCCTGTAACACATTGTTTATCCTTGTGCTCTGCAACTAAAACGCAGGCGGCCGCATGTGGCCGGCGCTGTTCGGCCAACTGGTGGGCTTGCTGGTGGTGCTGGAGGTCCTTACCGGCACCGTGCTGCTAACCAACCAGTCCTGGGAGCTGGCCGCAGTCATGTGGGGCACTCTTACACCCGCGTTGGCGGTGAGAGGCTGTGGTTTTGTGTGCTAGGAAAACACAGAGGGAGAGGGCCGCCACCGTGCGACTTCTAAAGCGCTCAGCGCTTGAAACCTTCACCGCTGCATGCGGGCCTATCCCGCCCGCTGCTCTCACTGTTCTCGCTGCCGTCATGGCACTGGATAACTGGTGCTCACTAGCACGATAATTTTCAAACGGACAGCCCCTCGCTCTTTTGCATTGGTTTCGACTTATAGTTTGGGCTGGCGTCCACGACCCCACCAATCCAACATCCCCATCGCTCCACAGTACTTCTGGGCCAGCTGCAACCGCACCTATCTGGAGCCGCTCAAGCACCCGCCGCTGTCTCTCGTGGCACGCGAGCCGCAGGGCTGCGTGTCCGTAGACCCGCTCGTGTATGTGCCCTGCGCCATCCGACCCGGCGCGCTGGGCTGGTACCCAGAGCAAGGGAAGGTCTGGCAAAAGTAAGGCGGGTGAACGGGAACTGGGGGGCTGGGAATTGAAGGAAGCAGTGCAGGTGGGGCCGGGCTGGGGCTTGCAGTGGTCGGGAAGGCTGCTGCGGCCGCGGGTGCTGGTGGGTTGACTACGACTGCACGAGTCTTGTCTGGTCTTGTGCCGTCCAGTGCAGTTAGAATGTTCTCCCACCGAGCCGACGTGCCACGTCCTCGCCGCCGGCAGGTATGCGCTACCCAAGCATCACTGGTAGCCACGCGGCTGCGGCGGCTGCGGACGGGCTGGACTGTCGGGAGTGCGCCGTGGCAGGGTCGTGCTGGCATCGTGGAGGCACGAACACAGCACCGCAACGTGCGCCAAACCTGAACTTGGAAAGCGGTGTAAGGTGAGTTTTTGCTCGGATATGATGTAATGGGTGTTGCAGAATGGGCGGAGCCTTGGCCTGCTGGGCTGAGCTGGGCCGCATGTGCGGCCGCGTGTGCGGCCACGAACCAGACGGAGGGTTCTTTTATTGGGTTCCGCATCGGGTGGCCCCGTCTTGTGCTGTCGCATGCACGGACACGTGCCCTGGAGCCTGTAGGCGTTTTGCACTTGTCGGGCGCAGGCGCTGCGGTGTGCGTGCTGGTGTCGTGTGTGATGTGAGCGACAGAGCCTCAGAACCTGCAGCCACAGTGTCAACTGTGTTGTTTCGTGCGCTTTTGCTCCGGACGAGAGGCTGCTGGCGAAGGCATGGTCAGGCAAAGGCCCGGGCCATGCTGCGTTTGGCAAGATCGCAACAGGGGTGACGGCGTTGTGGCGGAGGGATGAAGTGATGATTGCACCCAAGCCCGACCCTTCCAATGGCAAAGCTAAAAGCAAGACATGATAAATAACGAATCATCTGGCTGGCTGCGAAAGGGCTGGGGCCAAGGCTGGGGCGTGTCTGCCAGGCTGTCGAGTACGCTCTGATGGACGCCGTAAGGATGCGAATTACAATTGAAGGGACAGTCCGACAAGCGGTAAGGCGATCAACTCCCCCGCAGACTTGGCCGTTCGCATCACATAGCTACCGACGTTCCGTATTATTGTGTTATGATTGCCAAATAGGCATCATCCACCGCGGCAAATCCGCGTCGTGTAACCCGTCGAAGCTCGACGGCTCCGTGGCGTAATGGTGGCGCGTCGGATTCCAATGATTGTTGGTCTTATCCGAAGGTTGGGGGTTCGATCCCCTCCGGGGTCAGTTTTGCCCGCCCGTGAGGCAGGGTCTTGCCTTGCGCGGCCTGGAAGGCTTTGCCCCGTCTGGCCCTTGCAGGGGGAGCGCATCTGCGCATGCCCCGCCTGGTAAATCTTCCAGTCAATACTTGTGTTAGTTTAGGCCTCATACAGGCCGCTTCACCCTTGGCTTCACTTGTAATCCGCAGCCTCATGAAGGCGCACGTGCTAGACATCTAGTACTTGCGTCAGAGTCCAGTTGGAGGCGATGTGACGCTTGGCCCTAGCAGTTTGGCGCCCATGTCAGCGCCACGAGTGCGGGACATACCTACGGACCTGTCCCACCACGCGTCTCACTTGCAGCCTGCAAGATCAACCCTTGCGGCCCTTGTGCCAGGCCATCTATGCCAGGGGCATACCAATCGGACCACCGTGAGGTAGGAAGTGGTAGGACGCGCCCTACCTATACCGAGAGCATTGTGCCACCTGTCACGTTCAGGCAACTTAACCACGTTCATAGAGCGTCATGCGCAGGAAGGATAACCGGAGGCAGGTTCCGGGCAGCCCACAGCGAACTGACTGGCGGATTTGGATCAACGACCAGTCCGTCGCATCGTGCCACGCGGCACCACATGGGTGCACACTGCAGACAATCCAGACACATCCGATACGTCATACAACAAATGGTAGAGTATTGCCGGCCTTGACCTGCCACCTTGTCGAGAAATTGCACATGCCGCTTGTGAATTGGGGCCATTTGCATACGATACTTGCTGCACCTTCATGATACACAACTGTTATAGCTGTCATGCGATTGAGGAATTTTAATAGGGACTCTGCCTTCGAAAAGTTCAAGCACTTTGATGATTTGACGGACGCGCCTCGCTTATCATAATTGACTCCACGCGGGCCTCAGTGTACATTCCGTAACATATATCACGGCAAGAGCCGGGATCCAGCATGGGCTGCGCGGCAAGCACGCAGCGGCTGAACGTGGCGCTACCCGCTCAGCCTGGGTCGCTGGCCGGCAGCACGCCCGAGTCGAAAGCGGCTGGGGCTCCCACAGAGGCCGACCGGCAGCTCGAGCCCCAGGCACCTGTGGCGCGCATTGTCTCTCCCGCCGCATCAGGCCCCGCCGAAGACCCCACAAAAGACCCTCCTAAGGGGGCGGCGCCGCAGGAGCAGCAGCAGGACGCACCGGCGGCTACTGAGCCCCCAGAAGACCCGCTCGCAACCACCAGGCTTGGCATAACGCTGCGCGGACTACGGAAGCTCCGGAAAACGCTGGAAGACCACTTTGGGGTGGAGGAGTTTGCGACCCTCACGACGGGCGACTGCAAGTCGCGGTGGGTGGAGTCTGTGACCAAGGCGCGACGCTGTCGGCTGGTGCAGTTTGAGGCGGTGGTGGATCCAGATGACGTGGCGCCGCCCCTTTACTTCATCAGGTGTGCACGACGGGAGCAGAGAATAAAGCAAGGGAGGTGCCGGAGGTTGAAGGGAGGGGACAGGGGAGAGGAGGGGAAGAGCAGCTTGGGGTTGCACCTGCTCATAGAGGTACCCCAAGCCCCAACGACTTCACACGTCAACGCCGAGTCTAAACGTACGCAGCCTCACAACGCCCAAACCCTGCGACCCCACCCCGCAAACTCCACCCTGGGACCCCTTCCCCCCCTCCGGCCCCTCCACACATCCTGCCACGCAGCCATGCCTGGAAGAACAAGCTGTGCCTGCTGCTGGACAGCGTGGAGCGCTTCCTGGCGGCCGCCAGCCACACCACGTGCGTGTGGATCGGTGAGTGGTGCGTGATGAGGTGTTTGCGACGGGGCGCAGCCGCCGCGCGGGTTGGGGCCTCGGGAGTCTCCGCCAGCGTGCGCCTTGGGTTGCCAGCCCCGACCAGCCTGAACCCGCCTGGTGGCGCATGTGCTTTGTCCGTTCTCCACATGTCCATTTCACACATTATTTTGATAATCAACCAACATCATGCATGGCCTATCAGCACGCAAACCTGTTCTTTCCCCTGCCCTCTGCCTTGTGCTAGACATTCTGAGTGTGAACCAGCACAGCGACACGCTGGCTCAGAAGCACGACGTGGCTGCCTTCAGCGATGTGGTTCAGGCCTGCAGCGGCGGCACCCTGGTGGTCATGGTGAGGGGGAGTGGGAGGGGAGGGGGAGGGGGAGGAGGAGGGAGTGGCGAGGGCCTCGGACTGTTAAGGTGGCTGAAGGGGCAGCCGGCTGAGTGGCTCGTACTCGTGCCGTGCATGCAATGCTGCGTCTGACCTATTGCCTGGACCGTACGGGACATACCGCCAGCACCGCCACCATCACTGTCACTGTCACCACCATGACCGCCACCTGGCCTGTTGTGGTTGCTGCTGCTGCTGCTGCTGCTGCTGCTGCTGCTGCTGCTGCTGCTGCTGCTGCTGCTGCTGCTGCTGCTGCTGCTGCTGCTGCTGCTGCTGCTGCCTCCGCTCAGGATGTGGCCAACTGCAACCCAGCCACACGTGCCTGGTGCATCTTTGAGTGGTGAGGCCATCACGATGGGAATGCCTGCCTGCCTGCCTGCCTGCCTGCCTGCCTGCCCGCGCCGCCTGGCCTGTCCCACAATCCTCAACCACACCTGTTCCCCGCTCCGCTCCACTCGCCCCCGCCCCTCCCTCCGCCCGCCCTCCCGCCCTCCCTTCGTGCCAGGGCCCACACGCTGGGCGCGCACGGCCCCGACGGCCTGCACCTAGCGCTGGAGGACCCCGCGGACCGCCAGTCCATCTACGGTGACCTGGACGTGCGGCGGGCCGAGTGCTTCTTTGAGGCGGACAAGACCTTCATCATGGGGCAGGTGCGTGCATGCGGGCAAGAGAGGGGGGGTTGTAAATACCAGCCCTAAGTAAACCGAACCCAATGTAAAAGAGCGAGGAGGAGAGCATGGCCTATGCTCCGACGACAGAGCGGCATTCAACAGTAGTCCCCATTCCCGGAATGCACCACTTTCCAGCTTACCAGCAAACCGTCCCGCAAACCAGTACCGAGACAGCGATGCGCACTTCGGTCTTGCGCATGTGGGCGGTGCTGACTGTAGTCGCCTTCGCAATTGCCACCCAGGCTCAAACAGACGTGCGCACCTGTGCGCACGCCCCGCCCTGCTCCTTGATGTATTCAAGTACCCGTTCCTGCTCGACGTCGGCACTGCACACTTTGTAGCCTGACCATTCCGGCTTGCCCCACCCACCCATCCTACGTGGGGCACAAGACGCAAGTACTTGCTTTGCCTTTTTCATGTACCATGCAGGTGGACCAGTATCACGGCTCCGCAGACGCCTTCAACGCAAAGCTGCGGCTGCAGCTGCTGCTGGAACCGCTGTCGTACGCCGTGGACGTCAGGAGGCTGTGCCGCCGCGCCGTGGAGGGAGGCGGAGGAGGGGGAGGGGGAGGAGGAGGGGGAGGAGGGGGAGGAGGGGGAGGTGGCCAGTCGGAGGAGGGCGCTGACGGTGCTGGCGCGTGGGATTGGGGCGCGCTGCAAGCATGGCTGAAGCCGGGTGGAGGCGGAGGTGGAGATGGGGGCGTCATGGAAGGAGCTGGCGAGCAGGTTGCGAAGCTGTCGCGCGCACTCTGTATTGTGGCTGGTGAGTGGGCCGGGGGGCGGGCGGGCGGGCGGGCGTGGCTGTTCGCCCGGGGTGGGGAAGGGGGTTGTGGCCGCGCGTGGGTACCAGGTTTCAATCGGTGCCGAACCGCATGCGTGCTTGCTTCCGGTGGGGGCTTGCTGCGTGCGCCTGCACCAGCGACCCACGCCAATTGCAACAGCGTCAGTGGTAGATTGCGACATGACCACCAGCCCAAATACGGTATCAAAACGCTTTTGATATTACACCGTGCAATTAATCCGCAGGAGCGGGCGAGGGCAAGTCAACCATCTTGGCCCTCCTGTGCGCCGCCGCCGCCAGCGCCGCCGCCGCCGCCGCGGGCGCCGACGCCGGACCCGACGCCCGCCTGCCATCCGGCGGCGCGCCGGCGGGCGCGGTGGCGGCGGCGCATTTCTGCAAGTACAACGACCAGCGGCGACTGGAGCCGGTGCGCATTATCAAGTCCCTGGCATTCCAACTGGCGCTCAAGTGAGACAGGAGGAGCAGGGGGAGGGGCCATTGGTTTGTACCTGCTGCAACCAGGCATCTCGCACACGATACCGTGTGCCTCATGCCACCTCGTCCACACCTTTTGTCATGCCACATGGCTGCCTCCCCAGATTGCCCGCGGTGTGTGAAGCTCTACTGAAGCTGGACGCCGGAGCGGTGTCGCAGATCAGTGACGAGGCCAAGGCCTTCGACCTGCTGCTGCTACAGCCGCTCAAGGCGCACTTTGGGATGACGCCCGCGGCGGCAGTAGCAGCCGCAGGGGGTGCAGGCGCGGTCGAGGCGGTGGCGGCGGCGCCGCCGCCGCCGCTGCCTGCGGCCGGCAGCAGCGGATGTGGCAGGAGTGGGCCGGCCGAAGTGGTGTTGCTACTGGATGCTCTGGACGAGGCGGATCCGCCTCCACCGCCACCACAAGCAGCCAAAGACACGGCAGCTACAGCTACAGCCACAGCCAGCGAAGGCGCGGCAGTGGGGGCAGTAGCCACCGCCTCGGCTCCGGTGGTGACGGGCAACCGCACGCTGCACCTGCTGACGTCGCTGCTGGTGCAGCTGCCGCCTGGGGTGCGGTTCATCGTCACCACACGCCCGGACGCGGCGGCGGGGCAGGTTGTGCCGGCGCTGGAGAGGACCTTCGGCGGCGGCGGGGGCTCTGGAGCGGGTGGTGGTGTGGCGTTGCTGCGGCCGAGCGATTTCCGTCCACGGCGGTTGCAGGCGGCTGTCAGTGGCGCAGCTGCGCAGACGCGCAGCTCGGGGGATCAGCAGCATGCATCTGCGGCAGCAGGTGCGGCAGCAGGTGCGGGCGCCTATGGCGGCGGCGGTGGCGGCGGTGGCGGCGGAGGCGGAGGCGGAGGCGGCGGCGGTGGCGGCGGCGGCGGTGGCGGCGGTGGCGGCGGCGGCGTGCTGGTGTACCGGGCCGTTGCGGGCGGCTGCCTGCCGCCGGACGAGGCGGCGGCGGCGCTGGCGGCGGCGGCGCGCGTGCCGCCCACTCTCAGTGACGTGTACGGCTTGTACGCCCAGATCTGGAGCCGATCTGTTCTGGCCGGAGGAAGCCCGGCGGCCACTGGTGCCTCCGACAAAGGCGGCGGCGGAGGCGGAGGCGCCCATGGCGTCACCCTGGCCGCTTGTCCCGCGCCTCCGGCATTGGCGGCATCGGCATCGGGGGCGGCTTCGGCGGAGGCGGCGGAGGCGGAGGCGGCGGCGTCAGCGACGCGTCAGCTGCTGTGTGTGTTGCTGGCGGCGCAGGAGCCGCTGCCGCACAGCCTGCTGCAGCAGATGGGGCTGGGCGGCGGCGGCGGCGGCAGTGGCGGCAGTGGCGGCGGCGGAAGTGGCGGCGGCGCGCTGGCGGCGCTGCCGGGCTGGGGGCTGCTGTTCTACCTGGACGAGCACCACGTGCACACACTGCACAAGAGCGTGAGTGGGGCGCGTGATTGTGTGTGAAAGTGTGTGTGGAAGTATGTGTACGTGTGTGTGTGGGGGGGGGGGGTTGTATGTGTGCAAGCCAAGCCCAGCAAAGTCGGTTCCGATTCTCAGGAAATTGGCGCCCGACCCAGGAATGCAGTGAGGGCGGGTGCATGTGTCGGGGGGGGGGGCATGCGGCAATGATTCGCCGAGTGGCGCGTGGCGGACGGCAGGGGCAGTGCCGGGCCCGGAGTCGGGGCCGGGGACGGGGCCAGGGGTGGGAACGTGGCAAGGCGTCTTGGCTCTTGCCCGGCTGTGCGGGATCTGCGTTCCGTTGACTCACTCATGGCCAGTCTTAGCGAGGTGGGCGGGGAGCCGCAGAAGCCCTGGACGCAACTCGCGTGCATTGGGCCTCCTTCTGGAGAGCACCAACGGCCTTGCATCCTCGTCCCCTTCCATTCCATCCATCCCCTCCTTCCCCCCATCCCTCAAACGCGTTTCAGTTGGTTTAGTTTGGGCTGGTATTTACAACCTCCCCTCCCCCCCATCCCTCAAACACAAAAACACACAGGTGGTGGACTGGCTGTCTGACCCGGGGTCCTCGGGACGCTTTGCTGTTGACCCAGCCGCCGGCCATGCCCTGCTGGGGGCCCACCTCGCGGCACTCAGGCACAGCGTCACCGGCAGTAGCAGCAATGGCAAGGGCGGCAGTAGCAGCAATGGCAAGGGCGGTGGCAGTGGCAGCGGCGGCGGCGCTAGCGCCAGTGCCTCCGGCCGCTACACACTGCGCTACCTGGTCACACACCTGGCAGCCGCCGCCGCCGCCGAGTCCGCGGTTCCCAGCACCTCTGCCACTTCCGCTGCCACTTCCGCTGCCGCCGCCACTGCAGCTACTGCCACTGCCGGCTCCTGCACCGCCCTCTCACCTTCCTTTGCTTTGCTGGAGGACGTCTTGTCGGACCTCAGCTTCCTGGGCGCGGCGCTGCGAGCACGTGCCGCCACTGGCATCATCGCGGCATTGGGCACAAGACTGCCCCGCCACCTGCTGAGCACAGGCCGCGGACTGGCCGGCGATGTGCTTCGCTCGCTGCGCACCTGGCTACAAGAGATGGAGGCGGCTGTAGCACAGGCCAAGGTGGCCGGCGGCGGCAGTAGCAGCAGTAAGGGCGGAATAGGAGGAGGAGGAGGAGCAGGAGGGGCAGGACGCGGCAGTGGCGGTGTTGGGGAGGAGGCGGTCCTGGCGGCGGCGCTGCGCGCCCCCACGCGTACGGCGCTGTACGGCCTGGCGGCTGGCGGTTGGGTACGGCAGTTGGGCGGCGCGCTGGCGGCGTGGAGTGCGGCGCGAGTGATGCCGCCGGTCGAGTCGTGGCCGGCGTTTGAGGCCGTACTGCGGGTGGGTGTGGGCGAAGTGGGGAGGCGGGAGAGTTGCAACGATGGAAAAGCGGTACAGGGGGGGTGGCGGAGGGGTTTGACACACGTGCATCCGTGTGGAGGGGTGGGAGTGGGCGTGGGAGTAGTTCGCCCACCGAACCATTCCACACGGCGCGCGAGGCGAGCGGCGCCATGGGACATGCTCCATTGTGTGTGCTAGCGCATGTGCTTTACTGGCCATCTGCACACTCACACCCGCCCTCACCCCCTCCCCCTCCCCCTCCCCCTCACCCCCTCACCCTCGCCCCCTCACCTCCCCCACCCCCTCATCCTCGCTTTTCCAAACATCCTTGCAACCCCCCACGAACGCCTGTGCTCCGCTCGTTTTCGTTGGAGTTGCTTTGGTTTGGGCTGGTATTTACAACCGCCCCCACCCCCCACCCCACACACACACAGGGCCACAACGGCGGCATCATGTCCCTGTGCTTCGCGCCCGACAGCCGCCAGCTGGTCAGCGGCGCCGGCGACGGCACCGTGCGGGCCTGGGACGCCGCCACCGGCGCCGCCGCCGCCGTGCTGCGCGGCGGGCACCTGTGCAACGTGCTGTGCGTGGCGTGGAGCCCGGCGGGCGGCGGCGGCGCCCTCATTGCAGCGGCGTACGAGGACTGCTCCGTGGATGTGTGGGACGCGGCTACGGGGCAGCGACTGCGGTCGATCAAGCACCCAGGCAAGGCCGTGGGCTGCGCCTGGGCACCCGACGGCCGGCGACTGGCCACCTGCTACGAGCCGCCACCGCCGCCGCCGCCAGCGGCGCCACCGGCAGCGGCGCCCGACGCAGCTGCGGCTTCAGGCGGCGCCGCTGGCAAGGAAGGACAGGCGGAGGAGCAGCAAGGAGAGCAGCCGAAGGAGGGTAGGGAAGAGGAGGAGGCGGAGCAGGAGGAGGAGGTCAGGGTGGTGGGTGTGTGGGATGCGCTGTCGGGGCAACGGGTGGGACAGCTGGCGGGTGCGCCGCCAAGGGCCACGCAGCTGGCGTGGAGCGACTGTGACAACTGGCTGGCTGTTGCGGGAATGAAGCAGATCGCGGTGTGGGACATGAGGGCCTGGAAGGCGGCCGCGGACGGCGCTGCAGGCGGCGTCGGCGGCGCAAACGCCAGTGGCGGCGGCGGCGGTGGGGCGGAGCTGCCAGCGGAGGACGGGTCGGCGCCTGTGGTGGTGCTGGAGGGTCACGAGGAGCGTGTGACAGTGGTGGCGTGGCGGCCGCGCGGCGGCGGCGGTGGAGGCGGCGGCGGAGGTGTTGGCGGTGGAGGCGATGTGGGTGCTGGTGGTGGTGGGGCTGGCAGCCGCACCAGCAGAGCGATGCCGCAGCTGGCCAGCGGGGACGTGTACGGCACGCTGAGGCTGTGGGACGTGGCAGCAGGTGCGTGCGTGTATGTGTATGTGGGTGGGTGGGGGGGCGGGGACTCACGCAGTACTCTAGTTGACCCCTATGTTGCGCGTGGGCGTTTGGATGGCGTGGCGATAACCTGGGGTGAGGGGCTTGTGGGCGTGTGGGCGTGTGTAGGCGTCGCAGTGTGCACCTGCATGCGCATGCAGCTGTGCGGCTGAGCCTGGCGCCTCGCGTGTGACCGTGTGACCACACGCAGGAGCTGCGGTGGTGGAGCTGTTGAAGGCGCACGACCCACAGGTGGGGGTCAGGGGGTGGCGTGGGCGGGACCCGGGTTGGGCGTGGGCATGGGGATGGGGATGGGGTGGGGGGCGCCATCGCCTTTCCTGCGCGTGCCGCCTATGCAGCACTGCCCTTGCAGTGGCCAGGTCATTCACGGCTGCCGAATCGTGCCGGCTCGCCACCCCAAACTCGCCACTCCTCCTGCCAAACATGCACGCTATGCTTCCTCCCTCCCTCCCTCTCTGACACACAAACACACAATTGTTCTGTCTACCATTCAAGTCATACACATACCGTACACACACACAGAGCAACAACAACAACTAAACAAACACACACACACACACACACACACACACACCACATTCCCTCCCGTGTGCTCCTGGCCGCCTCCCCCCCAGGTGATGGGGCTGGCCTACAGCCCCGACGGCCGCCAGCTGGCCTCCTGTGGCCCGTGGGACCGCGCCGTGAAGCTCTGGTGCGCAGCTGCCGGCAGCTGCCTGGCCGTGCTGGAGGGCCACCTGGGGCCGGTGGCCAACGTGGCATGGAGCCCCGACGGGCAGCTCCTGGCCTCGGGCGACTGGCTGCGCACGGTTCGTGTGTGGTCGGTGGCGGCGGCACTGCGCGATGAGGCCGCGGGGAAGGCGGCGCAGCAGGAGCAGCAACGGCAGGAGCAGCGGCAGCAGCGGAGAAAGAGGGAGAAGGAGAGGGAGAGGGAGAAGGAGCGGGAGGCCGCGGCGCGCGCAGCAAGCGGCGAGGCCGGGGCAGCAGGGTTGGCGGCAGCCGCGGAGCAGGAGCAGGGGCCGCAGGAGGGTGAGGAAGAGGAGGGGGAGGAGGACGAGACCGACCGCCACCGCCACACCGACCGTGTCACCGCCGTGGCCTGGGCGCCGGTCACACTGCCACTTGCGACGTCGTCATCAGCACCACCAGCTGCAGTAGGGGCAGGAGCCTGCGCTGCCACTAGCGGCGCAAATCTGCCGCCGCCGCCGCAGCCACCGCCGCTGGCGCCGCCGCTGGCGCTGCTTGCGAGCAGCTCTGTGGACTGCACTGTCCGGCTGTGGGACCACCGCACGGGGCAGTGCCTGGCGGTTCTGCAGGGGCACACCAACGCCGTCGACACGGTGGGCTGGCGGCAGGACGCGGCGCGGCTGGCGAGCGGCAGCTGGGACAAGAGCGTGCGCGTGTGGGCGGTGGAGGCGGCCGGCCCGGCGGCGGCGGCGGCGGCGACGGCGGCGGCTGATGCCCGTGCGGGCAGGGCGGAAACTGGTGCGACTGGCACGACGGCGGAGAGCTCGAAGGCTGGCGTTGGGGCTGGGGCTGGCGCTGGGGCTGGGGCTGGGGCTGGGGCTGGGGCTGGGGCGGGGGCGGGGGCGGGGGCGGGGGCGGGGGCGGGGGCGGGGGCGGGAGTGGTGTCTGCGCGCTGCGTGGCCACGCTGCAGGGGCACAGCAAGCGGGTGGGTGCGGTGTGCTGGTTGCCGCCTGCGGGCGAGGTGCTCGCCACCGCGGGCATGGATGGAGACATCCGGCTGTGGCGGCGGCGGCACCAGCAGCCGCCGGCGCCGCCGCCAGCTGAGGGCGTAGCAGGCAGCAGTGCGGCAGCAGCAGCAGGAGCAGTAGCAGCAGCAGCGGTGGCGGGAGGAGCGGAAGGTGCTGGCGGGCCTGTGAACGCGGCCGAGCCGACAGATGAAGAGCCGCGGGAGTGTTTCGAGGTGCTGAAAGGCCACGCCGACCGCGTGTGCGCCCTCAGCGCCAGCCCTGACGGCCGGCGCCTGGCGAGCGGGGGCATTGAGAAGGAGCTCCGGGTGTGGTCTTGTGGCGAGGCCGGCGGTGACGGCAGCTCGGCAGTAGCTGGTACGGCGCCAGCACCTGCGCCAGCACCAACAGCACCGGCAACACCGGCAGCACCAGGGGCTGCGGCGGGGCCGGGCAGTGGCTGGCGTTGCACCGCCGTGCTGCCGGTGGGAGACATGATGGATGCGGTGGCCTGGAGCCCGTGTGGACGATACCTGGCGTGCGGCACGTGGGGAAAAGAGATCCAGCTGTGGGCAGAGCACGCTGACACGGACGCGGACGCGGACGCGGGCACTGGAGCCCCAGTCGACTCGGCGGCGGTACCTGCTTCAAGGGTTGTGGCGGCGGACGTAGGCCCAGCAGGCGAGAAGCAGCAGCAGCTGGAGCAGCAGGCGGCGTGGCGCTGCGTGCGGAGGATTGCTGTGGGCACCTTCGTGCACGGCCTGTCGTGGCGGCGGGACTCGGTGCAGCTGGCGAGCAGCGGCACCGACAAGGCCGTGCGGGTGTGGGACGTGGCGAGCGGGGTGTGTGTGGCGGTGCTGCATGGGCACACGGACGTGGCGCACTGCGTGAGCTGGTGTGGCGGGGGGCAGCAGCAGCTGCTGGCAAGCGGTAGCAGCGACCTCACGATACGGGTGTGGCGCCGAGAGGAGGCCGTTGGAGCGGGCGTGTGAGACGTTTGTGTTGCACCTACAAGCACAGAGTAAAAGAGACGCGTTCTTGAGAGGTCCGTAGATAGGGTTTTGGCGCTGGCATGGGCGCCAGACTGCTTGGGCCAAGCTTGGGGCGAAGCGGCACCATCGCCGTCAGGTGCAGAGGATGCAGTCTGAAGCAACTACTGTGTATCCCATCACGTGCGCCTTCATGAGGCCTAAAGTAACACAAGTATTGACTGGAAGACCTACCAGGCGGGGCATGCGCTCCCCCTGCAAGGCCAGACAGGGCAAAGCCTTCCAGGCCGCGGAAGCCACGACCCTGCCTCACAAGAGGGCAAAACTGACCCCGGAGGGGATCGAACCCCCAACCTTCGGATAGTACCAACAATCATTGGAATCCGACGCGCCACCATTACGCCACGGAGCCGTCGGCCTTGGACGGGATTTACGACGCGGAATTGCCGTGGTGGATGTGCCTATTTCGCAATCATAAGTTAACATATTGGCTCAGAGATAGCTATGTGATGCGAAGGGCTAAGTCTGCGGGGGAATTGATCGCCTTGCGGCGTCCATCAGAGCGTACTCAAGACCCAGCCTTGGCAACCTTGGCCCCAGCACTCTCGCAGTTTTACATCGCGACCAGCGCCATGCCTCAAATCCCGCAACACATAAGGCGGCAGTGGACCAACACGTCGCACATATTGCTGAAACTGGCACACACCGGCCGTGCGTCTAGGGTCCCAGAAAATGGACACCAATAATTTTATTCGCTTCGCCACCGCATCGCAGCATTGTTCTGTGGTGTAGCCCCGTAAGATATCTTGTGCCTGTCCTGCACTCATCCCACAGCGGCTACACCTAACGTCCATGCACTGCCATTTCAACACACAATGCCCGGTGTCCCGGCATAAATCAAAATGTTACCGTGAGGCACTCGAGGCTTTTGCCATCGTGCCGCACTTGGTGATGCCCTCAATGCGTACCGTACACCTCATCTCTCAATACAAAACACAAAGTCGCCTCTGCGACCTTGCCCGCAGCTGCGCCTTAATAACATGCACGCACTCACATACCACCCATCGTATCAATACCGGACCGCTCACGCACTCGCATACGCGCAGCCACAGGCGGGCGACTGTCGCAGTGCCGCCTCAGCCTTTACTCCTTTTCCTCCAGCCTTCCGTCTCCTGCTTGGCAGAGCTGCAGCGCGCAACCACTGCGCCAAGCCACGCAGCCCGGGCTGCAGGCCCGGCCGTCAGCCGCCACCTCACAGCCTAGCTGCTAACTAAGAGGGGCCCTGGCAGCAGCTGCTCTTGCAACGTCGCAGACTTAGATGGGGCCGTCCTTGTTCATGCGCTCAATGTACTTGTCGTAGTACACGGCGGCCTTCTCGAACTCGCCCATGTCGGTGTAGCAGTCGGCCATGGTGCCGAACGCGTCGGCGTCACCTGGGGGGGGGGGCGGGTGGGTTGAAAGTAGGGCACGGCACAGTGCTCAGTTCTGGGTTGATGGATGCGAACAGTGTCACATAAGACTGTAATCTGTATGCTCAGCTCCTGGTGGGCGAATGTTGACGATGGCGCGTTAAGAGGCCTAGCTGACGTGCACGGGTATGCGCGCAACCAGTGATGCGGCTAAGCGGTGCACTAATTGGGGGCTTGGCACAGGCGCTCTGCCAGCTTACCCAGCTACCCGTGGGCAGCCACACTCTGACACGGCCCTAGCTCCCTTGACTCCCGCACGCGCCATACGAACACGTGCACTGCAGCCCGGCTGCCGCCGGCCTAATGGGACCATAGCGGCCAGCTCATTATGTCGTAAACTCACCAGTGTACTCGCCGATCTCCCGGGAGATCTCCAGCACACGCTCCAGGTGCTTGATGGCCTGTTGGGTTGCGGGCGGTTGGGGGGGGGGGTCCATGCATGTTAGATAAGACGAGAGGGCGTAGCCAGGAGCAATGGGGGGGGGTTGACCACGCGAGGGGCGGAGCCTCATGCTCACGAGACAGATGACGTCGTCGAACTGGCGACTCGTCGGGCTGAGGAACCATGCACGTGCATAAGGAGGAAAGGAGCTCGCCAACAACTACGCTGCCTCATGGTGCCGGGCGCCTCCCACGCCGTTTTCACACGCCACCGCCGTTGAAGAACGGCCTACGGGGCTGTTCAAGGCTATAGACCTCTAGGGTACCGCGCGAGGGTACCTCCTCCATTCCCACCGCCCGGCTCTCCCACTCCTCAGTCCGCACCCTGGTTGACATGCCGTCCCACCCGCCCCGCCAGTCCCCCGCCCCTCATCCCCTCGCTCTCCTCCTGCGACCCACCTGGCGGTACTGGTGCGTGATGCGGCAGGAGGCGGCGAGACCGCGCTGCGCGCGGCGCTCTTGCACCTGGGGAAGCGGCAAGGAGGAGGCCGCAGGGCCACAGGAGCGCGTTCAGACACTACCGCATTGAGCAAATGCGGCATGCAGCGTCACAGACGAGGTATGCAGCCCCAAACCCGCCAGCGGGCCGTCTCGTACGCTACCCAGGCGCTCGCCCTGTCGCATGCGCAGGCCGCAACGCCGGCGCCGCCAGCAGCCAGTGGGCCGAGGCAGAGGCGCATACGCACCATTCCCTCTCCCACCTTGTCCGCCAGAGCCTTGGACAGCATGAGCGCCTTCTCGAAGCGCACCATGGCCGCGGCGCCGTTCTTCTCCTTGAGCAACCGCTTGCCTGCGGTTTTCACACAACAGGCGAACAGGCGAAAGGTGTTTCCTATCCTAGACTCTCTTTTACAAGGCGCAAAAGGCGGGTGGAGGTGCGGGCGTTCGGACCATGAGCCGAGCTGTCGCAAAAGTACTTCGCCGCACTGAGTTTGAACCTGAGAAGCTGCGAACCGCGCTGACTGGGATCGCGCTCGCGGGGCCGCGGCTATGCTGTCCGCCCCTGGCAAACCCGCTCATTCCGCCAATTCCCGCCAGCAAATCGCCGCCCGCGCCACGCACCTGCGCGCAGCGCCTCCTTGCACTGGATCTGGTCGCTGCTCATCTCCTCCTCCTCCATGCTGAATAGCGTGTTGAGGGCGGCGGAGGCGGGCGAGGCGCTGGGGATGGAGGCGGCCACGGGCTCGGGCTTGGGCACCACGGCGGCGGGCGGCGGCAGGGTGGCCACGGCGGCAGCGGCGGGCACCACCAGGGGCGCGGCGGCGGTGCCGTTGCGCGAGGGCGCCGCCACGGCGCCACCGGCAGCCGGGGGTGCGTAGCTCAGGCCTGGGGATGCAGGGGCCGGCCGAGGCAGGCGCGGCGGGTTAGGCAAGGCGCGGATGGTCGGCAGCGGCCCCTAGTCTGGGTGCGCAAATAAGCACACTCAGCGAGAGGAGGCCCTGACCCGTCTGAGTGACCTCCGACGTCCATTCCGAGCGAAGCTTCCAGCTCAACCGTTCCCGCGCGCGGCCGTCGCCCATTTTGCCCATCCGCCCGGCCACCGCCTACCTCGTCCTATGCCGCGCTCCTACACCGCAAAACCCAGTTCCACCATCGCCCTGCCACGTGCACGCCCGCCCCTGACCGCCCCCGTTGGTCGCGCAGCTCGCGGCTCCCGCCGGGGCCCCATCAGCGGCTCCCTTCCCTTCCCCTTCACCCTTGCCCCTTACCCCTGCCCTCGCCCGCACCCACACACCACCCCTACCTGGCGCGTACACGGTGCCGGCGCGCGCCTGCTGGCGCAGGTTGAGGTTGATGGAGCGCAGCTGCTCGTTCAGGCGCTCCACCTCCTCCTTGCGCCGCCGCGCCGTCACGCCGCCCACCAGCGCGCCAATGAGCGCAATCAGCTCCGTGATGCCCACCACGTCCACCCCAAATGGCGTGGCGCACAGCTTGCCGTCCTGGGGGCGGGAAGATGAGGTGGGTCGGGTGGATGGGGAAAGAACAGAGGACAGGATGTGAGTGCGGGGCATGAAGGAGGAAAGGAGGTGGAGGTGGAGAGATTGGGATGCAGCGCAGAAGCGCGGCGCTTGGTATGAGCGGGTTGTGGGTGATCAGGGCAATGGCAAAGCCGCAGAGGCGTTGATGGTACCGGGCTGCGGGGGTGAGGACCATGCATGCGCGGCGTCGGTTTGCGGGCACGCGGCCCCGGACCAGAGCACGAAGCAGACACAGGATGCACACACTGCGCACGAAACACGCGTCCAGTCACGCCACACAACGAGGGAAAGTTCAATACCACCACACAAGAGCACGCAAGCAACACCGTCAAGCCATAACGCAGCAAGTCGCCCGCAGCAGATTGACCATGCCTGGATGTAATGCATGCGGCTTACGTCGTTAGAGGCTAGCGGGTGCATCCATGAGAACAACTGCGGGGGAGGCGTATTGGGAAAGCGCCGGATGGGTACACGTCCACAGCACGAAACGCAGCACATTACAAACCCACAACACAACACAGCATACCAGCAACAGACAACATAGCAGTTCAGCAACAGACACGATCGATGAGTTCTTGCCAAAACCACCACGGCAATACAGCAACCCACATGCATGCATACATACCGTGTTTAGCACTGCACAGCACAGCACAACACTTATCCACAGAGAAGCGGGCCATCGCAGGAGACAAGGCATAACCGAGCGCATGCCACATGCGCTCAACACCACGCCTTTGCCGGCACACACAGCGCAGGCACAGGTTTTGCCCAATCCACGGCCACCAGATCGCCGCGTCGGGGCCTCAGCTGCTACGAAGCAGACCGTGCAGTGCACTAAGTCTGGGCATGTGAGCGCGCCGGCCCGCACATGCTGAGGACCAATGATTTCAAAACTCCCCAAATCTGCCGGACTCCGCGCAAGGCGGGGTCTGGCAGGTCGTCCAGCCGCGCTAGCGCTGGGACCAACCACAGACTCACTTGCGTGCGCTTGGCCTCCTGCTCCAGAAGTGAGCGCTCCCGCGCCAGCTCCTCCCGAGCAGCGGTCTCCTTCTCCACACGCAGCTGGTACAGGCGCTGCTCCTCCTCAGCCAGAAGGCCGCTGCAGAGGGGGCACACGGCATTATGGGGGTGTCGGCAGCAAGCGGTACCGTATCAAAAGTCAAGCCCAAACGTCTGCAGCGAATCCAAGATCTTCGTTGCCATTTTGGCAAATTGGTGTGTGAAGAGGCGAATAGGCAAGCGACAGGCCCCGAACGACCAGCGTGTGCTGCGCTCGGAGCTGCATGCGACCCGCACGCGCTTACCGGGCTCCCGTAGACGAAAGGAACGCGTCGGCCATAGCAGGCGCGGCAACCAGCGATGCGCCTAGGTTGACCAGGGTGCCGATCACCTGCCGGCGAGACTGCTGCTCATTCCCGCTGGCCTGGCACACGATGCTGGTGGGTCGCCGCACAACACCGCGCGAGCCCTGGAACGCCTGATGCCGGCGGCCTACTTGCTGCTTAAGCTGCATTTTGGAGACGGAGAACCTGCTTTTTGGGGGTATGAGCGTATAGCAATGCTCCCTTTCCTTTTCCTGAGCTGGTGCTAGATCCTTTCGTGGTTTTAGATAGTGTCAGTGTTATGGTATGGATACCTGCTATCGGAACCTGTTCAAGACGGCCCCCCGAAGACTTGATGCTGATCGAGCCCGATTGTGTTTCCTCACGACCCTGTTGCGGATGAATTCGAGCTATTGACTATCCATTAAGAGTCTTATTGCACATGACCAATTGGGCTACAGCGCAAGCCATGACTTGTGTGCTCGGCTTGCGGACGCGACGGGTTACAGGCTGAGCGAACCTTTAGCTTTGATTTGGTTGTATATGCGCTACCAAACTCTCGTGCAGCGCTTTAACTCCCCGACACCTGCAACATTCAACTTGCATTTGCGTCGCGACTGTGCTCAGGACAGGCCCCGGCGGAAAGGCCCCGCCGCCCGCCCCCACCGCGCCCTGTGTCCTTCCGATGCCCTTCCAATCCATGCCCAACCTAGCCATGTGCCAGCCTCCTAATGCGCACCCGCCGCTAACAGCAGCGCGCCCAGCCGGTCCCGCAGCGCCTGCGTGTCGCGGGTCAGCCGCTCCGGCGCGTTCCAGAACCCGGCCAGCACGCCGCGCTCCGCCCGCGCCTGCTCGCTCTGCGCCTTGGACTCCTGCGCCAGCAGGTTGGCGCGCTGCGTGTAGCGCGTGATCTCCGCCGTCAGGCCCGCCAGGTCCTCTCGCAGCGCCGCCAGCTCGGCCTCAAAGGCAGGGTCCCGCAGCACCGGCCATGCCGCTCCCGCTGCGGCCCCGAGTGCCGAGGCTGATGAAGTGGTCACACAGGCGGAGGCGGATTCCGCGGGGCATGCCAGCACGGCGCGCGCCTCCTGCACGCCCGCCTCGCCCGCCGCCACCATGCGCGGCAGCGTGTCGCCCAGCCGGCCCGCCAGTGTGGCCTGCAGCCGCGCCATGAGGCCCGCCGTGGCCTCCACCGCCGCCGCCAGCTGGCACACGGTGCGCTGCGAGGGGTCGGCCATGACGCTATCCAAGAAGGCATTGCCGCTGATGCTGCCGCCCAGGCCCATGCTACCACTGCCGCCCAGGCCGCCGCCGCCCAGGCCCATGGCGGCTGCGAGGCCGCCGCCCAACCCCAGCAGCCCCGCTCCTGCAGACCCGGATGCCGACATCGACAGGGACGCCGACCCCGCCTGTGCGTCCAGCGAGGACGACGCCGAGGCCGAAGGCCCGCCGTCGGCTGCCGCGGCGGACGCCGCTGTCGCCAGGCGTGAAAGCAGCTGTCGCTCCGCGTCGAAGACCGCGAACTGCGCACACAGGGCCGCCTCGCTGCCAAGCAGCGCGGTGGCGCCGGCGGAGGAGGCCAGCGCTGCGTCGTGCTCGGCGTGCTGCGTCCAGGACGCGGCGTCTGCGGCGTCTGCAGCGGAGGCGCGCACTGCGGCGTCCAGCTCCTGCGCCAGCTTCTGCAGCGCCGCCCACAGGTCGGTCAGCGAGCGCCGCTCCTCGGAGCGCACCATCTGCGTGAAAAGACAAGAAAGGGCCAGAGGCAATTCGGGTTTGCGGGGTGGCAACAGGTTGGGGGTGGTGCGGAAGCGGCTTGTGTGAAAAAGCTTGAATCGGGGTGCAGGTGTGGGGAAATGGTGCGCCGCTTCCAACGCTGTGTCACTGCGAGCACTGCGTCGATGGGGCAATGTGACATTGTGAGACCCTAAGATGCCAAAGCACATGATGCCCGCTTGTCCACTGCTTCTCTCTCCTCCTCCTCCTCCTCCTCCTCCTCCTCCTCCTCCTCCTCCTCCTCCTCCTCCTCCTTCTCCCCCTCCTCCTCCTCCTCCTCCTCCTCCTCCTCCTCCTCCTCCTCCTCCTCCTCCTCTGCATCTCCTCCTCCTCCTCCTCCTCCTCCTCCTCCTCCTCCTCCTCCTCCTCCTCCTCCTCCTCCTCCTCCTCCTCCTCCTCCTCCTCCTCCTCCTCCTCCTCCTCTGTCCTCCCCCCACCCCCACCTCCCCCACCTCCAGCCTCCTCCGTGCCTCACCTGCAGCACCTCCACTCGCGCCCACTGGCTCATCTGCACCTCCAGCAGCTGCTTCTGCAGCGCAATCATGTAGCCCAGCTGCTGGTGCCGCACCAGCCACAGAGCCTTCTTCACCTGGGGATGGATGGAGGAACACAAGGAAAGGGAAATCGCAGAACCGGTGACACGCACTCACTTGGTGTGTGCGATGTGAGTGGGATGCGTGTGTGCACGGTATTCGGTTTGTCGGCTGAGAGTACAGCATATCAACTATGAATGCTGCTACCCGGTGCATCTACTCCAGGCCAAAGCCAACCCACACATGTGCGCACCTGGGCGGTGGACTTGGCCGCAACCTGGTCCAGCAGGTCGTGCCGCGTGTCACTCTCCTGCACACTGCGGGGGGGGGGTAGCCGTTCGGGGAGAACGGGGTGATAAACATCAGAGGTAAGAAGTGTCGGAGGGGTAAGGGGGAGGCGCTGGAGCAGGTCGTGTTTCGGAGAGCGGGCCCGCGGCAGCAGCATGGGTGCCTGCAGGTTCCACAGGTAGCGGGCCGGGCGGCTCCCCGCGCTCTGCCCGGGTAGGCCCTATGGCACGCCTGCTCCCTGCCCTCCCGCGCAGTACGCAGTATGAATGCGACATTACAAGAAGGTACAGTCCGACCATGAGTGCGCAGTATGCCACTCACGCCGCCACCTCCCGCCTCAGCCGCTCCGCCTCAGCCGCCAGCTGCGCCTCGCTGCCGCCCAGCAGGTCGTGCGGCACAGGCAGCTCGCCGCGCGCCGCCTGCTCCAGCAGCAGCCGCTGTGCGCGCGAAGAGCGTGACGAGGGCGGCGCGGAGCGCGGCAGATGGGAGAGGGAGGGGAGTCAAGATTAGGTTAAGACTTTGAGGGGAGGGGTAGTAAATAGTCTGAGTCGAATGCGGGGGCACGGCGTGGCATGAGGGCGCTCTGCCTGCCCGTGTGCCCCCGTTCCCTGCCTCCCCTCCCCCCCTGCACTAGCTCTTTCCTCGTTTCCTGCCCCTCTCCTACACACACGCGTGTTCGGCGGCTTTGTTCCGTTTGTTTTGTGTTCAACACACACACACACACATATACACACACAAACACACACGCGCGCGCACACCTGCCGTGTCAAGCCCGCCAGCTCTGCCTGCAGGCGCTCTGCCCGGTCGCGCACGTCGCGGCCGCGCTGCGCACACGCCTCCGCCTTCTCCGCCACGCCCACGTACTGCTCCGTCGTCAGGCCTGCGGCAGAGGTTCAGGGGTGCCGAGGCCGTGTCATCAGATCAACATTCACCGCGTTCGACACTGTGCTTTCCAGACAACAACATTACACCATGGTGAACGCACAGCTGGCAGCTGGCCTGCTCACAGCTGGCATCAAACGAGCGCACACGCAACGGAACACGGTGCGTGAGGCGACCTGCCTGCTAGCATGCGCGTGGTGCTGGGCCCGAACGGCATGTCGGGAAGCGCCCCCTGCGCTGCCTCCTGCTCCGCCACACGCCGAGCCAGCTGCGCCGGGTTGAGCTGCTGCTCCTTGGCCCTGGCGTATGGGAGGGGCCGGCGTGGTCAGGCACAGCGCTCAGAATGTAGAGGAGGCTGGCTCGGTGGCACGTCAGCCGCGGAACCTGAAAGCGTCACGTTCACGCCCGAGCCCAGGCTGTACGACCGGTAACACGTGCAGGAAGTATGCCTCATGCCTCGCCTTTCGCGCGCGATGCGCTCTTTGCAAACAGAAAGCACCCCGCGCGCCCTGTGCCTCTCTGATTTGGCCACCCCCCGGCAGCCACGCCACCCACTTGGCGACCTCGGCCGCGGTGAGTCGCTCCGCTGCCACGATGTCGTCCAGCGGCTGCGCCAGCAACAGCCACTCCTCCGGCCGCTGCCGCAACAAGTCCTGTTGCACACGCAGTCAAGCACCCCAACCAAAACCAGCAGCATCGTTCCAGGTTTGCGACTAGCCGGATCGCGACCAGCAGGCTTGTGGCTAGGACGACGACACGCGTACAATAGTAGCTTACGGAGTTGTCCTGCCCGGCCACGCACCTGCATCGCATGGCCGCACTCCTGCACAGCGTGCACCGAGGCGTTGTCGGCCGCGTTAGCGGCGCCCGCCTGCGCCAGCTGGTGCTCCTTGGCGCGCGTCAGGCGTGCCAGGCCCTGCTCCGCCTGCTGCTGCTGCAGCCGCGTTACGGAGCTGGCCTCCTGCAGAGTGGACACGTGCATGTGGCTTCGCGCCAGGTGCTCGTCCGCCTGCCGCTCCAGCTGGCCCTGCTTCAGCAGGGATTCTATCTCCGGCCGCAGCTCGCACGCCAGCGGGTCGCCGTCGAAGGCCTCGCGGTCGGTCAGGTACATGTCGATGAGCCGATCCAGCGTTGCGTCCTCCACGGCCGGGTCCTCGTAGTGGTGGTGCCGCGCGGCGAGCTCCTCATCCGCGGGTGACACGAAGTGCACGTCGTTTGAGAGCACGCTCGCGAAGTGCTGGAACACGGGCTGGTGCTGGATGGCATCAAATGCGTCCTGTGCGAGCCCAAGGCGTTCTGCCTGCCCACTCGACTGGAGAAGGCCAAGCAGCGTCGCGCTCACGGTTGCGGCCATTCCTTCACTTTGCAAACCTGCAACCCGTCCGGGCCCGGGTTGCTAGAAGTCGCTGCAATTAGTTTCGTGTCTGAATGTTCTATTATACTGTAAGCACACAGTCTGCTAGGCCTGAACAGCAGGAACGCAAGTCATCAACAGCACGTTGAGGGCAGTGACAGCTCGTGAATTTGATAACATCTAAAGTATTGCATCGCTAGCGCAGAACGCAACGCCACAGCAAGGGGCTTGCAACGTGGCTGTCGCAAGCGATGGTGTTGGAACCTGGCAAGCGTGCAAAACCCTGAAGACAAACCAATTCACCAATCCAGTTCACTCCTTAGGCTAGGCACTGTCCGTGTTATACCTTCGAGTTTCTCAATTTCCTGGGCGCGGGCCTTGGGCGAAGCTAGACGTCAAGCCCGCGAAGCAGAGCCCCAAATGGCCTTGTAGCGCATAACGATAGAAAAAGAGCCTTCCTATATGTTTTAAGGGCGCTGCGGCGATCAGGCGACGTCGGCTCGCCCCAGCGGACTTGGCTCTGCGCGATTGTTTCACGCACACTGGGGCCTTGAGCAAGGCGCCCGCTCATCGCAGGCAGCAGGTACGTCGACTGGGCCTTGATGAACGCGCCAGTGGCGCTTCGGCCGGGCCACTGTCGATAGCGGTGCGCATCGCCGGCTCACCGGCGCACCGTAGTCGTGTCAGCGTGGAGGGGTGATGGGACGGGGTGTTAGGTTTCAAGCATCGCGTGCCGTAGTCCCCATGATCGGCGTGGCCGTGCCAGTTAGGGGGAAGGCAGCGTTGGGGTAGGGGAAACGGTGGGGGAAGGGGGCGGCGTGCCCGTGGGGGGTGGCGCAGTCACGCCCGCCGCGCCGACACGGCCACTTTCCAACCCACCATTTCACAACCAGCTCGACCTACACACCCCAAACTCCCCCCGCTGCAGCTACCAGGCTCTCTCTCTCTCCATCCGCACATGATCCCCATCAAGGTCTCTGAGAGCTACGTCCGTCCCGGCCTGGAGGCGCGCCTGTTTCCCGACCACCCGCACTTCCTGAGCCTGGACGACGTGTATGCGGTCTTCCCCAGCGGCGTCATCAACCAGAAGTCCTTCAGCCACAGCGGCTACACTTGGAAGCTGGTGAACCGGCTTATGGCCAACGGCAACAACATATACCTGGGTGAGCGCGGCCTGTGGGGGGGAAGGGTGGGAGGGGGGAGGAGAAGGGAGGCGGAGGGCAGGAGACGGGAGGGGAAGGGCAGAGGTGGGGTTTGAGTCCGTGGAATGGGGTTGATGGTGCCCTTGAAGGACGAACTGGTCAGCTTGTCAGCTTGTGACGTTGAGTATGCTTCACTCCTGCTCCACACTGCCGTCCCTTCTCTGGTCTCACGCATGCTACCTGCCTCTCCTCCTCCTCCCTCTCCTCCTTCCCTCTCCTCCCCACCTCCACCTCCTCCAGCACTCCTCAGCATAAGCGCAGCGCTGTTATAGAATGCCCTGCATTCACAATGTCAGCGTGTCAGTAAGAACTGCCTGACCCAGGATGGGCAGCTTGCGCATGCGTGGCATTGCAATTGCATTTGCATGGCATCGCCTGCCGGGGGTTTCCCTCCGGCGCCTCATTGCATGCATGGTACACAACGCATGCCAGTTACCACCGCCCTTCTTCTCCCCCTTCCTCCTCCTCCTCCTCCTCCTCCTCCTCCTCCTCCTCCTCTGCCCTCTTCCTGTCCACCACCTCCGCGCATCCACGCACTCCATCTTGTCCCGGGAAGTTGGTTTGAGGGCTAGCAGTAGCAGCCACACACACACACACGGGCTGCCGCCTTGCCCGACATGCCAGTCCCGCTTTGGCCACGGCCGCGTCGGCGTGTGCGCTTCGCGGACGGAGCCACTGACTGCTACCCTCCCGCCCCGCCCCCTCGCCACAATCCCACCTGGCACGACTTCTGCCGTACAGCCGTGCTGGACGAGTCGCAGCTTTCTAACGGCTATACCAACGGCGTCGGCGAGCGCACCACCAACACAACCACTGCCACCACCAACATTGGCTCGGGGCACTACACGCCGGTGGCGACGCCGGACGCGGTTCAGCGGCTGCGCAGCCAGCCGCTGGACTCGTACATGGTCAACACCAGCCAGGAATCCGACGGCTTCGGCGGCGCCGCCGGCGGCATCACCGACATCACGCCGCCCTACCTCCAGGGCGGGCCGCAGCACTCGCAGCATGGGCTGCCGCCCATGCCGGGCCACCCGCAGGCCGCCTCCAGCTCGGCGGGCATGCACGGCGCCGCCTCCGCGCCGGGGCCGCTGGCGACGCTTCCGTCGGGCACGTACCGCAACGGCAACGCCAGCATGGGCAGCCTGGGCAGCATCCGCGAGCGCACCGGCAGCCTCAACAGCATGCAGCACGCGCTGGTGGCCACGCAGGGAGGCGGGGGAGGAGGAGGCGGCGGCGGGTTGGGGCACCACGGCCTGGGGCACTGCCTGTCCATGGGTGCGGGCGGCATGGCGCAGGTGTGTGGGTGTTTGGGTATGCGGACGAAACGGTTGGGAGGGGGTTGTGAGCGGTTGGATATGGGTTGATGTGCGCGGGCGTCCTGGAAATGGGCGGGGCACACGTACCACACGTCTGTAGGTGCCGTATCGTGGAGCGCGTCACAACCTGCATGCCCGGGGGCACTGGGTGTTTGCGGCTGTTGTTGCCGCAGGCGGCCTTCAGCGGCGGCGTCAACTTCACGCGGGAGGCCATGACGGCAACCGACAGCCCTGTGCCCGTGGAGCGGTACAAGGCCATCAGCCGCATGATCAGGTGCGGCCCCGCGGGAAGGGGGAGAGGCCGTTGTAGATACCCGCCCAAACTAAACCGAACCAAATGCAGAAGAGCGAGGAGGAGAGCGTGGCCTATGCTTTGACAACGGAGTTGCACTCGACAGAAGGAGGGGAGGGGGCACCATGGGGCCCCGGCACCTGGTGCGTCCCAACTACTGTACTCCCAACCAGTCCCCACGAGTCCCCGTGCAGCCGTAAAGCACGCTGAAAGACCTGGCAGCCCGCTAGCAAAGCAATTAGCATAGCAAGCAGTGCAGCGTTGGAGGCGTGCAATCAAGCGTTCAAGCGACCTCGTAGTCACTGCAGCTTGCACATGCCGTGTTTAAGCCCAGCTGTGTGCCTACATCGCGCATCCTGGGCTTGGATCCACTATTCTCCAAACAGACTATTCTCCCTCTCCCTCTTCCTGCTGTCCCGCAGGGGCCTGGAGCGGGTGGTGGCTGCCAGCGGCCTGCCCTGCAGCTCCATGCACAACGCCGTGGTGGTGGCCAACGAGCCGGCCTGGCTGCAGCAGGACGGACAGGTGCGGCGGCGTGCGCGCACCCTGTGATGGGTGGTGTGGGGGTGTGCGGGTGCGGGTGCGGAGGAGTGCTGCGGGTGCGGGTGTGTGGAAGTGATGGGTGTGTGGGGGGAGGAGCTTGGTGGGGCGGGCGGGGGGCGTGCAATGGGGCGGGGCGGGGCGCAGCGGGTGCCAGGCAGGCACGTGCTGCCTTGCATCAGCAGATGAAATGAAAGAAAGGCGACTGTGAGCGTTGCATTGCGCCAGGAGCGCTCGTGCAACCACTGCTGCGCCCTCTACCTGGACGCCTCTGGACCTGTGGGGATTCGCCTGCCTGCCCATGCAGAACCTGCTTCGTCAGATCCTTGTGATTGCGGAGTGCCTCAACAAGTTCCCCACCGCCGAGTACGCCGATGGCGGCAAGGGCAACAACGCCACGCGCGCCATCACAGCCAAGGTGAGGAGCTGACGGCTACTGGGCCGTGGCGTGCTTTGCCGGTCCTGGCTCAAACCATCCTTGGCCCTTGGCGTAAGAATCGGACCTTTCCATGCCCTACCCCCATCCAGCCCTTGTATGCCCGCGCCCGCGAACTCTCGCTCCCGCGAACTCTCGCTCCTGCAAGCGGCCCGCCCTTCGCCCTCCTGGTCGCTCCCTTTCCCCGTTTTGTTTCCCGGTCTGTATGGAATCGCACCAAGCTTGCCCCCTTCCCGCGCCTCTCGTCCCTCCCGCCAATCCCCGTGATGTCCTGTTCCGAATGTTGCAAACCCCCATCCCCCCTGCCACACATGCCACACAGGACTTTGACGAGCTGGTCCGTCAGTTCATCCTGGCGCACGGCGGCGTGTTCACGGACGAGTTCCTGGGCCGGCTCCCGCACGAGCTGCTGGAGCTGCGTGACGACCTGGAGGCCAACAGGGGGCTGCTCATGGTGAGAGGCGGGGAGGATGGAGGGGAGGGAAGGAGGGGAGGCAGGAGGGGAGAGAGGGGAAGAAGGAGGGTAGGGAGGCGATGGGAGGATGGAGGGGAGGATGGAGGCGTTGGGTAGGGACGGGACGGGACGGGACGGGACGGGACGGGACGGGACGGGACGGAACGGGACGGGACGGGACGGGAGGGGAGGGCACCGGACGGGGGTTGTGAAAACCGCAACCGAATCAAGCCGAGGGGGAAGGGGAGGTAGAGAGGAGGCTTTGGTGTGGTGATCCAGGCGTAAGTCCTAGCACAATGCAAGCACCCATCCATCCACCGGCACACGCCTGCGTGACTCGTTGCGAATTTCCCACCTGCGGCCCAAGCACTGCCGGCGCCGCACCCCCTCACCCGCCACCCCACCCCGCTCCCTGACCTCCAACCACCCCCACCCCACCGCCAATAATCATGAATGTAACCCCCCAACAGACGCGCTACAGCACCAACGACAAGGTGTTCGGCGCGCTCATCCAAGCGGTGGGCCACGAGCCCTCCGGCGGCGGCGCCATGGTCTTCAACGCCACCTCCGTATCCGCCAACCCCGTCAACCACATGCTGGCCGCGCCCAAGACGCTGGTCAACACCGTGTCAAATGCCTGGAGCAAGGCCGACACGAAGCGCCGGACCCAGATGGGGGCGCTGGGCGCGGTGGCTGTGGTGGCGCTGTGGGTGCTCAAACGCAAGCTGTTTGGCGGAGGGGGAGGGGGCGGAGGAGGGGGGCGCGGGCGGCGCGGCGGCGGCTGGGAGGACAGCGAGGACGGCTACAGCGGCCGCAGGTGAGGGCAGGGCGGTGTGCGGGGCGGGGCGGGGCCGGGCGGGGCGGGACGCGGCGGGATGTTGAGTAGTGGGAGAAGTGGAGCAACGTAGACCCCTTTCGATTTTGTCTCGCCCTTCCCAGCAGTCCTGGCCCAGGATGCAGCTTCCAGAAGCGGGTCGGGTCGGGTCCTTACAGACAGCGGGTCCTTACAGACCTGAGTCCTTATTAGGCCACAGCACGCTTTGCTCACCCTTGCCGTCCACCTCCACCCTTACACACGCCGCACGTGACCATCAGGCGGCGCGGCGGCGGCGGCGGCGGCGGCGAGCTGGTGGACCGACTGGTGGACCGGCGCGCGGCGGCGGAGCACACCAGCGTGCGCTACGTGGCGGCCTGCCAGGACGAGCTGCGGCGCGCGGCCAAGAACGACGCCCTGCTGCGAGCCGACTGGCGGCTGGGCCCGGTGCGGTTGGCGCTGCCGGGCAGCGGGCCAGTGCCGGAGGGCTACGAGTCGGTGCAGCCCGAGTACTGCAACGTGGACGCGCTGATCCAGGACTTGAATGACCGGCGGGCGCTGAAGCGGCCGCTGCGGCGGCCCGGCGGCTCGGCGGGCGCGGTGGGGCCGGCGGGGCTGGAGCGGATTGGGGAGTGAGGCGGTGGGAGGGATGGGGCGGTGGTGTTGTGATGGGGTTATGGGGATGAGGGAGAGGGGTGGCGGGTTGGAGTGGAAGCGAGGTGGCGGGTTGGAGTGGGTAGGAGCGGGTAGCGTGTATTGGTAATGGCTGGGAGGTTGCGGGGGCAGCTGATGGGTAGGGCGTGTTCGGCGGGCCTGTGTGGTTCAAGTTGTCAGGTTTGGCAAGGCAGGCGGTTGGAGACCAATAAGCACTTGGACTTATGACAGCAGTGCTGCCCCTAGGGCGTATTCTAGCTAGGTACATACGCAAAATACGGACGGTAGAGTATAAAGATCTGATGAAGTGCCTGAGCACGTGCAGGGGTGTAGCCCTCTGGAGTCTGGACCCCGTCCGCGCTTGTATTGCAGCAGGATGCATATTGGGTCGGTAGCAGAGGGCAGCAGTTGGCAGCTGACTGTTTGCGTCGCTCGAAGGCGCGCCTGTAAGATTACATGAAGTATGTGCCGCAGCGTTCAAACAGTAAGCGCCCTGGATGGCGCAGCGCAAGTTATGCATGGATACCTCGTGCATGGGTGAATTGCCTGGCCTGGCCGGGTGATCTGCCTGGCCTGTGTCAAGCAGCCGAAGGGTCGAACGGACCCGGCCTTCCACGCAAATGCACGCGCAGCTAGCACAGCTAGTTTCCCCTATGCATGCTACCAGCATTGATGCACGCTGTAGGCTGCAGGTCGGCACAGGTCAGCCGATGGAGCAGCCGATGGATGTACGACGGCATGGCAGCTGTGCAGACTGCGGAGGGGTCCAGTGCACCAGAGCCGTAAGCCATATACGCAGTGCTGCCCATCTATATATGCTGCTATAGCTGCAGACTGACCATACGCCAACTCATTTTACCTCTGTTGTGACACGGAACCTCGAGTGGATGCTTCTTCGCAAGTAGAATGCGTTCGTCGGTGACCGCAGCTGCGCTGCTGTACGCGGCGGCTGCTCTAGCTGGTGAGATACACTCAGAGTATTAGGAAGAGCAGCAAACGGATGCAGAATATGGAGCAACATTTGTCAATACTTGCGCTCCTCGCAGGCGTGGTTAACGCAACGGTCGACAGTGGCGCTGAGGAGTTGCTTATAGGATGGAAAGGAGAGACGTACGAGTCGCGAAAAGATGAAGCGAGCCGGGAGGTTTCTGCGCGGGAGCGGAAGGCAAGTGTTTGGCAACACCCAGCAGCTTTTGGTTTCTAGACTGACGCACTTATAACGTTTGCAGATGCAAGATCGCTATGGGGCGGAGCCTTGGTGAGCGGCTGGGCTGTCCAACGGGGTGCACTAGCCACAGTGGCCGGCACACCGCTCTGACAGCTGTTGCACGGGGCCAGGAAGGTGGCCAGCTGGAAACCCAGTTGCGCAGCTGCGCATCTGGCCCGCCGCCACAACCAGAGGCCAGCTGGTTGGGGCTCACAGCTGCAGGGCTAGAGGGGCGGGCGGGTGGGGTTTCGCCATTCCAGCACGCGGGACGTGCCGGAGCTGTCACTGATGCGCCCTGCACGTGCACGCACGGCCGTCACTGTTATCAACGCTGTCGCTGTTGTTGTCGATGGTGCTGCTGGTGATCAGGATTGAGACCATCTCCTGGAGCCCCCGCGCCTTCATCTACCACAACTTCCTATCGGAGGCCGAGTGCGACCACCTCACAGACATTGGGAATAAGCGGGTACGCTGCCTGCGGCGTGGCACGTGCGCGCCTGCGTGCCAGGGCGTCCTGGGGCTATTGCCTATCCTCGATTTGAACTGGTAGCGGTGCAGGGCTGGGGCGGGGGCGGCAATGGTACTCGACAGCCGTCTGTATCCCGGTGAGAGGCTCTTGGGGGCTCGTCCCCGCCGCCTCACACGAGCTTCGCATACGGTTGTGCCTCCATACTGCAGCCCCACGGCCCCCGGTGTCGCTCCCCCTCATCCCCTCCAGTTCCGAGCTCTCCACCCCCATCCCAACTTAACCCCCTGAACCCACCCCCGCCTTCTCTGTAACACACTTTCAATACCCGCGCCCCTCCCGCCGCTTACCCAACCCCGCGGCCTGCCCTTCAGGTGAGTCGCTCTCTGGTGGTGGACAGCAAGACGGGGCAGAGCAAGCTGGACGACATCCGCACAAGCTACGGAGCCGCGTTCGGGTGAGGTGCAGAGCTGGTTGGAGGGGGAGTTGCTTTCGCCACATCTCAAATAGGAAACGGGGTGGCATTACGGGAGCGGGACGTGTGCGCGCGTGTGTCGTGAGTTTGGGGAGGAGTATTGGGGCAGGTTTCCTGAGAGGGGGGCGTCGTTTGTGCGGTCCGGGACTCGGAAGGGAGGTTTAGGGCGGTGGATGGCGCGCGCTGGATGGGTGCGGGCTGGTCATGACTGGGCGTGGGCGGCTGGCAAGCAGGTCGGAGACAGCGAGCTGGGGATGCGCATCAGCGGGTTGTGCGGAGGCGGGAGAGGCAGTGGGAGTGGGGGGCCAACCCACTGGGGCAGGGGAGCCGCAGCAAGGTGTCCGTGCTCCTTGCTTGTTGGTGAAGCGCGTGTGTGTGTGTGTGTGTGTGCGTATGTGTGTGTGTGTGTAACAACGGTTTACAGCAGTTTATCAGATCACGTGATCGTGTATCCGGACAACCCGTAGTTGCTAGTGCCAGGGGCGCATTAGCACCTTGTTTGTCGCGCATTGGTCTGGCAGCACATGTCTCCCAAGCCTACGCGTAGCGTTAGACGTCAGTTTGGCCACAGGAGCCGCACCTCCATCTATTGTGGTTAGACACTGATTTGGCCCTAAGAGCCGCACCTCCGTCTATATTGGTGAGACTTCGGTTTGGCCCTAGGAGCCGCACCTCCGTCTATATCAACACTGCTGCGAGCCGGCAGCTGGCCACCATGCATTGTTTGTTCGCCTAGCAAAAAGTCATGTACCGTCCAAGTCCGGCACGTGGCCGCAGCAACCGCAAAACAAGCATCCCGCCGGCACTAGCTACCTTCTCTTCCCCACAGGGCAGAATATGCCTAAGGGCAGCCACAAAGTGAGAGAGAGGATCAATAACCAAAACCGTCTGTCCTAGCCCTGCAGTCACAACAAGCCTAACTTCCGCTGAACACACACAGTGCGCGCCCCTCTCAGTTATCCGCCATGTGCATTACTGCACGGGGTGTACGCAGCGCCGGTCCCCCTCCTCAGTCACGATGTCCGTGCCCCGCCAGTATGGCTGCAGACCCCGTTCCACCAGGCTGTCGAACTGGGCTTGCCGCGCGCGCCTAGCTGCCCGCCCCTCCGGCGTCAGGAAGGGGGCCACCGTCACGCCTGCGTGTGTATGTGCGTGTGTGTCGCGCGCAAGGACTCGGCCCACGGACCTTGCCGTCACCTGCGCACCTGTGTGTGACGGCCATGCAGGCGCGGCGAGGACCCGGTGATTGCAGCGGTTGAGGAGCGGATAGCGGAGTGGACACACCTGCCGCCAGAGTACGGAGAGCCCATGCAGGTGGGTGCGGCAAGTGCGGGAGGTTGTAGATACCAGACCAGACTAAACCGAATCCAGTGCAAAAGAGCGAGGAGGAGAGCGTGGCCTGTGCTTTGACAACGGTGGGGACTGGGAGAGTGGGGGCACGCCGCGGAGCACCACTCGTCACCCTGACGCCCAAGCCCGGCTTGCCAACAAGGCAGCTTCCCACGTTGCTTGGCCGGCAACTGGCTGCCATGCACTTACACATGCTGACATGCCCCCGCCTCACACAACTGTCTGCCGCGGTGTAGATCCTGCGCTACGTGGACGGACAGAAGTACGACGCCCACTGGTGAGTCCGCGGGCCATGTAACCCTGTGACGGCGGGGGGACGGGGAGAAGCGCCGCGCTCAGGGTTCGCCCCGTCGTGTCCGGGATCGCACGGAAGCACCTGCAGTTGTGTCCGTTGACCGTTGGGTCGTGCGCCCGCGATCGAGCGGCGTTGATAGCTGCAGAGTGCTGTGCACGGGGTCGATACTGCGGAGGCCGCGTGCCGGCGCGCAGCGACCGCAGCGCCCTCGCCGCCGGGCTTCGCGTGCATCTTCATCTTCTCTGCTATAAGTTCATTCGCACTTCAAGACACACCCATTGGAGCGAACACTCGCCAAAAGAGACATGCACCTAAGCAAACACGCACCGATATCACAACAAACATGCTCCCCTCCAGGGACTGGCTCGACCACCCGTTCCCCTTGTGCTTTCCTAATAAACGCGCACCAAAGCAAGCACGCACCGAAACCTACATAAACGCACATACACACGGCTGGGTGTACCCCCCCTGAACCGCTTTTCCAAACATCGTTGCAACCCCCCCTGCAGGGACTGGTTCGACGATCCGGTCCACCACGCCGCCTACCTGCACGAGGGCAACAGATACGCCACCGTGTTGCTCTACCTCAGCGGTGAGACCTAGTGTCTACTGGGGGGATCTGGGGGGGTTGACTCTGAACCAATCCCGTAAGGAAACAGTAGCGCTGCAAAAGAAGCTGCAGCCGCATATGCGAGCTGGGGATAGGGTTGGGTCGCCGTAGGCAGTCGATGGGGCCGGGTGGAGGTAGGGGCGCGGTCCGCCAAGAACTCTGGGCGGTGGCCTGCAGCTGAGGCGGAGGCGCATGTGGAGCTGCGGCGGGGGCGGAGGCGCACAGGGAGCTGAGTGAGCGAGCGAGCGAGCGAGCGAGAGCGCCAAGCTGCACGGGCGCGTCGGGCGAGGACGTGCGCGTGCAACGTGGACATTTAGGTTTGCCGTGGCTTCCACCGACACAAAGGCGTGTGCACGGGGAGCCGGGGGCTTTGGGGGGCTGATGTGCACACTACACACACCACAGCCGCGTAAGTTTCACAGGTGATTGCACACGCACGCACGCAGGTGTGGAGGGCGGCGGCGAGACCAACCTGCCACTGGCGGACCCCATCGACAAGGAGGCACAGGTGCGGGCGGCGGCGTGCGGGGCGAGGCGGCTGGGGCGAGTGGGGGCGTGCGCCGGCGTGGCATACCTCGACCAGTACCCAGCAGCACCCCGGGGGGCACTGATAATCTTACATGGCTCTGTAACCCCCTGCTGTCTACTTCGCTACACTTCTCTGTACCAATCCTTGCAACCCCCAATCGGTTGGCTTGCTTTGGGTTCTGGAATGAAGCACCCCGCCCTGCTACCCCGGCCGTATCTGGCCTCGAGCGTTGACTGTACCCGCATCCTGGCCCCCGCCCCCAGACCCTGCCTGACGCCTCCCCCTGCGGCGCCAAGTACGGCATCAGTGTCAAGCCGCGCAAGGGCGACGCGCTCCTGTTCTTTGACATGGACATCGAGGTGGGGGTGGGGGTGTCTGCCAAGCTACGTACCGTATAGATGAATAAGTGAGAGGGAGGGTGGCGCGTCAACTTCCCCGCTCATCTGTCCTGGGGTAAGCGCTCCAGTTCTTTGACATGGACATCGAGGTGGGGTGGTGGGGTGGTGGAATTAGTTCATTGTGCTCGGGGCTGCCCAAATCAAACCAGTGCCAACCTAGGGAGGCGCGGGCACTGCCAATGCGGATGCGCTGGAGCACACGGGGGGGGGCGGGCACGGCCGCACGGGGGCACGAATGTTGCTGCCTGGAGCGCTGGGTGGCTGACTGGGCGCCGCTTTCGGGCGCCCGTTGCTCGAGCGGGTGTGCATGAGCGGGCGTACTTGAGCGGGCAAGGGCGCCTGTGCCCATCTGCCCCTCCTCCCCGGACGTGCAGGGTGGCAAGGGCGACCGCAAGGCTCTGCACGCGTCCTGCCCAACCCTCAAGGTGCGGGACAGGCCCCTGCTCCACTTGCGCACACACACACAGACACACACGCACACACACACACACAGTCTTTGCGTAACGTTTTCCTTGTGCTCTTTAACACACACACACACACACACACACGAGCTATGAGCCTACGACATGCGCTAAGGCCAAACACATGTGGGGCCTCGATACCCCATGTGCACTACGTACTGCATACTGGGTTGCAATCTCACCTCCATTATGCCCTCTCGCGCTCATTTGCGCTCACCCGTGCTCCCTGGCCGCTTCCTCTGCTTCCTCATGCTGCTCCGCCCCTGCCTCCGCATGCCGATCCCTCCCTCCCATACACACACGCTCACCAGACACACACACACGACCCTCTCCTCTTTAGCGTCTCCACCACAATCACACGCACACATGCACTCACACAAACACACAGGGCATGCAGTGGACACACACACACACGCTGCCACGCACACGACCTTCTCCCCTCCCCTGAATTCCCCCCGCCTCACCCCACCCCGCACATGCACGCGCAGGGCATGAAGTGGACGGCCACCAAGTGGATCCACAACAAGCCCTACATGGGCAAATACGACCCGCTGCGCACCGCCGGCCGCTGCGCCGACACCGGCGGCAACTGCGCGGCGCGGGCGGCGGCGGGCGAGTGCACGAGCAACATGGACAAGATGGTGGGCCCGGCGGGCGAGTGCCGCAAGAGCTGCAACGACTGCGTGGACTGCCCGGCCGGCGACATCCTGTGCGCGCGGAGGAACATGCGGAGCCTGGTGCGCACGCGCGCGGCGGCGGCGGCGGCAGCGGCATCGCGCTCGTCGAGCTGATTGGCGGGGATGGCTGTGGCGGGGATGGCGGGGGCAGTGGTGGGGGTGGTGGGAGATGGGCCCCGGTGTGCCGGTGGGCGGATCAACGGCATGGGGTTTGAGTTGCGTGGACTGCCGTAGGAGTGACTGGGTTTCCACGGGCACATGCAGCATGCACATGGAAAAGAGCTTGATGAAGTGGGGGTTGTAGATACCGTCCCAAAGGGGGAGAGGCGTGCGCGCGTTGGATTCCACTGCAAAGGAAGAGGAGGTGCGTGGAGGTGACCAGACCCCAAGAACTACGATGAAGCTCGGACGGTGTTTAGGTGCACCCCAAAGAGGTTGTGAGGTTGGAGCTGGCTCAGCTACTGAGCTTGCTAAGAGGCATTTGCGTTTTGAAGGGTGGGGCGTGCGGGGTACGCGGATGGGAGCGGTCCGCACATGGCGAGGTGGGGACAGAACTGCTTCCGAGAGGCCGTGAACACCGTTCATGGTTGTTCAGTCCTGCGTATGAGGCTTTTCAACGTGCAACTATTCCCTTGATAGGGAGGCCACCTTCATTGCGTAGAGGTAGACTCCTGACCGTTTTTGGAAGGGAGAGAGGGGGTTGGGAAATGGGGGAGAGGGGGAGGCTGAGTCACCGCGGCCAAGACCGCGGCCGCGGGCCCTCAATGGCTCCATCCTCCATCTGTGGGGGCTGTTCGTGGGGGCTGTTTAAGCTCTCGCTTTTGCCTCCTGTGCCCCAACTGCTAATACGGTACTGCACCGACGCATCGACAGTTTCACGCCTAGCAACACAAAGCCGTCTTATCCTTGGCAGCCCGCAACGCTTGCCGAAAGGCCTTTCGACTTTCTCCCGCCCCCGCGAGCGCCCTGCTGGCAGCGGGCTTTTCCTTGCTGTCCTGCGTTCCGCATTTCGCTCGCATCGTAATCAGCAAAGCGCCATCATGAGCCGCACCAGCAGTGGGAGCGTTCCCGAGGCGGTGGACACCATGATGCACCACCCGCACGTCGACCACGGCCTCGACAATAAGGTAAATGGACTCGCAAACAGCGACTGAGCACGCAAGGGCGACGGAGCACGCGCCAAGGGCGACTGAGCAACCCCGGCTCATTTCAGCTGCGCCCCCGACTCTTGACCCGCGGGCCACAGGCGCCAGCGACACCGGAGAAGGAGCCCGCGCGCGGCAACGGGCTCGGGCTCTTCATGTGGGCCCATCAGACGATGTTCATGACGCTGGCAGGCATGGCCGCTGTCGCCGATGCGGCCACGCGCCCTGTGCGCGGCTTTCTGAAGGCGGTGCTCAAGCGCGACTGAGGATGCTGGTCCGTCTTTGTTGCTGTTTAATTTGTGGCTGTGATTGTTTTCTCCCATTAGGCAGTTAGTCAGCGGAATGCAGGAGAAAGCGGAATGCAGGAGGCGCATCTGGTGGAAGTCAGGTTTTCTTGCCGAAGCATGTACTAGACGCGTGGCGTTGTATACTAACATTGATAATTACATACATTCGTCGAACTCGACCCTGAATCCAACACCGCTGTAAGCTCGGAAGGCCCGCCAAACCCTCCCGCCATCCAAACAACGAAGAAATGGCCGCGCAGCCTCAGCAGGCGCCCACAGATGTTTACGGCTTCCGCGTTGAGCTGCCTGGACCTCAGCAGCTGATTGACATGCAGCGGCAGCGCACGTTGTACGCCCTGCACGAGAAGTCGTGGGCCAAGTACGTGGAGAAGCACAAGCTGCCCTCCGGCTCTACCCTCAAGCGCCTGGTCCGCGAGGGCATTCCCCCGCAGCTCCGCAGCTGGGTTTGGATGGAGACGTCGGGGGCCAGGGAGATGCGGGCGGCGCAGACGCCGTCGTACTACAGCAACCTGCTTCGGGCGCAGGCGCTGTCGAAATCCACGGCGCAGGTCGAGCTGGTGGGTTGGTGGGTGGGGGGCATGGCTACTCGGCTGTGTGGGGACTGGGGAGGAGCGTGTGGCGCGGCAGGCGCTGGCGCTGGTGGCGCAGGCGCGAGCGGGAACGTGGGAGGCAGGGAGAGGCAGAGGGCATGCGTGTGGAACCGGGCGGGGTGGGCATGGGAGGAAGGTGGAGGCATCTGGTGGCCGGGCTCGTGGGGGTCGGGTAGAAGAGAGCGCACAGCTGTACGAGGCCCGCCTTTGACTTGCGGTGCCGCCCCCCTCCTCCTGGCTGCGCTTACACTTGTTACACAACCATGAATGTAACCCCTCCCCTGCACCACCGTTCGTGTACAGGACCTGCCACGCACCTTCCCCAACCACCCCTTTCTGGCTGCTGAGGAGGGCCGCGCCGCAATGAGGCGCATCCTCACCGCATACTCGGTACGGCCGGGGCGGGGGTGGCGGTGGGGGTGAGTTTACAGCTTAACCAAGACCCAGCCAGCCCGGGGGCCCGGGACTGCGGAAAAGCGGGACTGCGGGAGGGAAGGAAAGAGCGGGAGTGCAGGGTAGCGGGCGACACGTGTTGTGTGTGGGGTGGGGGGTGGGGGGGGGGCGGGTTTACAATAATGATTAGTTGAGGATGGGGGGTTAAGCCGTTCATGAAGGTCGGAGTGAGCAAATTACATTGGAGGACGCGGGGCGGGCGGACTGACGGATACCGGGCCGTAGCACGGTAGACAGGCCTCCGCCTCAAGACTGAGGCCGGTACACCCCATTCCACAGCGAAAGCTATAGAATGTGTCTCTGGAATCTTAAAGACTGTTCTTGCTCCTTTGGCTCCTTGCGGCTCCCCCCGCGCCTCAGGTCCACAACGCTAACGTCGGCTACTGCCAGGGCCTCAACTTCACAGTGGGTGAGTCATGTTCGCCAGGGACGCCGCCAGGAGGCCGCCGGCAGTCCATCGGGGGGCTTGCGAGGGGGGAGGCGTGGCTACCGGAGGCCGCCAGGCCTGGTGTGTGTGTGTGTGTGTGTGTGTGTGTGTGTGTGTGTGTGTGTGTGTGTGTGTGTGTGTGTGTGTGTGTGTGTGTATGTGTGTGTGTGTGTTAGTGAGCACATGGAAAGCAAGAAACACGCAGGACTATGTGTGCGTGTGTGTGTGGATTCCGGTGTGCGTCTTGGCCTGGCCGGACTCACGTCACCTACTCAGCGCAACAGCTGCTCCTGAGCTAGGACGCGTCCTGGTCAAGAGAGCTAGGCCGCGTCCTGGGCTAGCTACTGTACGTACGGCAGTCAACCCAAGCGCCCCCATCACCCATCCACGCCTCGCCCCACCACGCCTAACTCCCTAAACCCTGGTAATGTGCCGGCTACAACTGCGCTTCTTCTTAACTAACCATGAATGTGACTCCCCCCCTGTAGGTAGCGGGTTGGTAAGGGTTTACTATCGTGTTGAAATGGACTAACCCCTACCCGTGACCCCCTCCGCACTCCGCAGGCGTGGTGCTGGTGGCTGTGGGGCGGGACGAGGAGGCGGCCTTCTGGCTGCTGGCGGCGCTGGTGGAGCGCATCTGCTTTCCCGGCTCCTTCGGACACACCCTCAGCGGCTGCCACGTGGAGATGCGCACGCTGCAGGGTAGGGTGGTGTTGTGGTGTGTGTGTGTGTGTGTGTGTGTGTGGAACGAAGTTACTCTCGTGGTTGCGTTCGCGTCTCGTCTCCCCTCCCGCGCTGCGCACTTCGTTGCTGCCATCGTCTATTTCAAGTCATAACCCCTCCCCTATATTGACGCGCCTGCTGTACCGTACCAAAGTTAATATCCATGATTGTAAGATTTGTAACCCCCCCTTTGCTGCTACTGCTCCTCCAGAGCTGGTGGGCGAGAAGCTGCCGCGGCTGCACGCGCACATGGCCCGACTGGGCTGTGACACCTCCCTCATCGCCACTGACTGGTTCCTGGTGGGTGCGGGGCCGCAGGGATGGGGCCGTGTGGGTACGCGTGGGTGGATGGGCGGGTGCAGGGTGGATGTCGCGGGTTGGGTTGTGGTGGTCAGGTGAGCCTGCGGTGTACGGCACACACCGTGGGCACACAAGGAGATGGAGCAGTGCCAGGTTGGAATCGGAGGGGGGGCTCTGGCCGCCAGGGCACCTCGGCTCCGCGTGCCGCCTGCTGTGGCGTTTTCCCGCACACATCCAGCTTGCTCAACTTCCTTCACCCCTTTCTGCAAGCTCCGCCCCGCACCCGCGCCCGCCCCGCACCCGCGCCCCGTGCTTGCACCCCATCTGCGTTCCACCCGCCCCCCGCCTCCCGCCCCGTGCCCCCTTCCCATCCCTTGCCCCTCCTCCCCTTCCCCTCCGTCCCCCTACGCCTTCACTTCTTAAATAATTACGTATGTAACCCCCCTCTCCTCCCCTCCCTCCTCCAGACCCTGTACTGCTCCAGCATGCCGCCCGAGTCCGCCGCCCGCGTGCTGGATGCGCTGTTCCACGAGGGAGCCAAGGTAGCGGGGAAGGGGGGGAAGAGGGGAGGGGGAGGGGGAGAGAGCGCTACGAGTGTGAGAGGAGAGGGGTTGTATGTACCAGGCCAAACTAATTCAAACCAGGGAGGGCGGGAGGAGGGCGGGATCCCAGCAGGACTGAAGCGACAGCCCGGTCGTACGCGCTGTGCTGACACGCGAACATACCTCGTATACTGTAACTCGTCCGATGTGTGCCCCATCTGCTCCGAACAGATATTGTTCCGGGTGGCTCTGGCCCTGCTCAAGAGCGCTGAAGCGGCACTGCTGAAGACTGACAACGCGGGTGGGTGGGCACGGTCCAGGAGGATGGGCGGGCGGGCGGGCCGTGGGCATTGTAGCTCCGTGCGCTGCCACGGAGGCGAACAACTAATGATTGCCCTGCTTCATTGCTTTACCCAATTCACGCACTTCCACTTCATGCACCTATTCATTACTTAATACTGAACTCGCAACCCCCCAGGCGACTTCATGCGTGTGGTCAAGGACTGGGTGACCCACCTGTACAACATCGACCAGCTCATGGAGGTGAGGCGTGAGGCGTGTGTGTGTGTGTGTGGGGGGTACATGCATTAAGTTTACGAAGTGAGGGGGGGCGGGGAGGGGGGCGAGGCCGTGAGTGGGTCCGTGCATGGGGTAGGGTGTCCATGACTCATGAGTGAGGTCGGGTTCCCATGTGCTGCGGGCTGAAACCTGGCTGCGGTGGCTGGCGCTAGGGGCCAGGGTTGGCGGTGGTGGGGACTGTTGACGGGGGTGGGGACGGGGAGGCTATGGCGTGCCGCCACGTGGGCTGCTTAGTCCTGACGGTCCGGATTGCCGGGCTGCCGGGCTGCCGGGCGTGGGTAGAAAAAATGAGGGGGCGGCCCCTGGTACACAGCGCCGTGCAGCTGCGTGGCACATGTGTGTTGCACTGGCATCTGCTGCCGACTCCTGTACCTGCACCTGCACACGAATGAACGAACTGGCGTGTGCACTGTGCAGGTGGCCTTTGACGGCATCGGCAGTCTGTCGCTGGCGACTGTGGACGCCGTGCGCAAGCACAAGGAGGCGGAGGTCAAGGTGGGGCCTGGGAGGACCTAAGACAGTGGGCAGGGCCTGTCGTATAGGAGAAGCAGCAGCGGGTCTGCCGAGAAGCAGTAGCGGTGCTTTCGCCGGCTGTATGGAAGCTGCATGCCCTCAAATGATGGGCCCCGCCTGCACTCTGCTGCCGTTTCCTGCGTTTGTCGGCACCCGCGCTGCCCTTAGGTCCTGCCGCCCAGTGCCGCCCACTGTTTGGGACTGAGCGGAAGGGGCCCCTGCGCGGCCTTGCCTCCGCCCAGCTCTACTTGCCCGCGCTTACAGCTGACGTGTGCCCGCTGCCCCCCCTCCCTCCCTCCTGCCCTGCCCTCCCTCCCTCCCTCCCTCCGCATCACAGGAGTTCATGCAGCAGCGCGCGCAGCAGCGCGCTCAAGTGCGCACACAGCAAAGTCGCCCAGGCACGTGAGAGCGTGACACATCGTCTGCGCATAATTACACACGCCCCGCTCGCAGAGGGCGGGCTTGGCTACCCATGTAAATCCCTTGCCACGCGAATCACCACGTTTACTCACGACCTAAACTATGATTTTAGATTAGGCGGCCCTCTTAGCCAGCAGCCAAGAACTCTTTCACCAGCCCCAAAACCCTGGGGCAACACACACAGCTTGTGCCACCCGGGCCCCACACGCTGTAGACAGTCACACACATCGCCCCCGCTAGCCATGTGGCCCTTTAGCGGACATACCGCGTGTTTTGCTAGCATTGCTGTTCATGTAAGCCGACAGCTCCTCCCCAGAGCTTCCACCAACGCACACGGCGCTCCCGCGACAGCCCTCCCTGCAGGCTCGCCTCGCCGCTCGCGCCAAGCTCGTGCCACTTAAGGTTTCTCCATTACTTGGCCATAGCTGCGGTGCATTGCATGCAGAAACGTTCAGGACGGCAAGGCGTGCTGAAAGACCGCATGGACCTTGAGCACGCCCATCGACACTCAAGCGCGCGTCCATGCTCACCTAGCGTCTCCTCCTCGCGCTGCAAATACCAGTCTCGCCGGTAGAGCGCCTTCTGCCACCCGTCCTTGTTGTTGGCCCAGGCCGGCTTGTTCTCACGGAACATCTGCACCTTGTCCAGCGCGAACAGGCCCGCCGTCCAAATGCCAGTAATGATGACAAGCGAGGGGAGTGCGTTCCAGCCCATGGTTGCTGGGGCAAAAGATGAAGACCAAGTGTCTCAAACTAGGCCCAGCCCGTGTCTGTAACACCTCTACGAGTACAACCTATTGAGCTTATTGCTGAAGCAACACAGCTCAGTGCAGTTGGGCTCCGTTTGAGAAGAGCGCTGAGAACGCTTCATGCAGGTGCATTCGTTCTGCCGGTTTTACCTGCCATATGCTTTCATGGCTTCCCTTTCTATTATCACGTCAAATTATCCTTACAAACAGTGGAAACTATGGGAAGAGCTTGGGCTATTAAATACACAAGGAGCTCGTGCCGAGCTTGAGGGTCAGCCGAACTTCAATGCGGCGCACTGCCCAAGATAGTGGTGTGACGCTTGCATACGGGGAGAGCGAGAGCGCGGACGCGGGAGATGTAATCGTCGCGCCTCGCGACGCCACCACCAACGGCGATCTAGGCGCCGACGATGCCGTCACGGTGGTTGTGTGGCTAGATCCGGCAGGACCGCGGGCATGGTGAGCGGTCGCGGCGCGCAGCTACAAGGGCGCACAGGCCGGCTTTTTGCCGTCGGCGCTCCTCCCCACCCCAAGTCCCTGACCGCACGCAGTTTGCCTGTGAAGCTACCGGCGGCATTGCCGTCGTTCAGCGTCTTCCTTTTACGTCTACACCATCAAGCCACGCAGTAACCTGT
>NC_057013.1:5571169-5573669 GCF_000002595.2 Chlamydomonas reinhardtii | reverse complement strand
GCCCTGCCCTAACCCGACCCCACCTGACTTTGTTCATCTCCATCCCCTCGGTGCCGGGTGCGCCCGGCGCAGGCGGCGGCAAGGGCGCCGCTGGCGACGACCGCGGCGCCAGCAGCAGCACACGCAGCCGCCCCGGCAGCCATGCCCGTACAAGCAGCAGCAGCCATGGCAGCAGCAGCAGCAGCAATGGCAGTAGCAGCCATGATGGCGCCGCCACCGCCCTCGCCCCTACCCCTAGCAGCAGCAGTAGCAGTAGCAGCACTAGCACTAGCAGCAGTAGCACGGACGGCTTCCTGCCGCCCTTCAGCTTCAGCAGCTACGTGGCGCGGCTGCCGCTGGAGGCGGCCCTGCGCTGCCTGCTGGCCGGCACCACAGCCGCCGGATCTGGATCTGGATCCGGATCCGGATGCACCCCGGGCGTCAGCTCCGGATCCAATTCCGGATCCGGCTCCGCCGCCGGCGCCGGCGCAGCGGAGGCGCAGCCACTGCAGCGGAGGCGGTTCCTGCTTGTGCCCGACGCCGCAGACGAAGAGGCGGTGGAGGAGGCGGCGGCGCTGGGCGGTGCGATGGGGGAGGCGATGGAGGCGGCGGCGGCGGCCGAGGCGGCGGCGGCGGCCACGCTGGCGGCGGCGCGGCGGGAGGAGCGGGCGCGGCGGCGGCAGGCGGCCGCGAGGGGGGCTGGGGGCGGCCGGGAGGAGGAGGAGGACGATGGGAGTGAGGAGGAGGCAGGCACCGACGTGGCGGCAGCGGCGGCGGCGGCAGCGAAGGGATCGGTTGCGACGGCCATGGAGCCGCGGGTGAGTTGCCAGGCTGCGGCGCTGTTGCGTTTTGCCGCGACGAATTCAATCCTGTGCCTTCGGTACCCATATTCACTTGCAACTCCATTCTGCACTCGGAACACGCGCACAGCACACTAACCTACGCTATTGTCTCTCCTCCCCACTCTTAAAATCGATCGCTTAGCTCTGTTGTCTCCGCTCGCTACTGATGTCGAATTTCAGATGGCGCTGAACGTGTACGACAGCTCGCGGCGGCACTGGGCTCTGGATGTGGTGGACGCGGGGCCGCTGCCGGCGGCTGTGCCGTTGTCCGCTGCAGCGGCGGCGGCGGCGGCGGCGGCGGCGGCGGCGGCGGCAGCGGCAGGAGCGGGAGGGGCTGGCGGGGGTGGCGGGGCGGCGGTGGCTGCGGACGCGGCGGCAGCACTTGCCGCCGCGCGTGCCGGTCTTGCCAGGGCCGCGTCTAGCAGTAGCAGTAGCAGTAGCAGCAATGCCGGCGGCAGTAGCGGCAGTAGCGGCAGTAGCGGCGACCTGCCGGGCACGGGCAAGACCAGCGGCCCGGCCGCACCGCGGTCACAGCCGCCACCGCCGCCGCCGCCATCGCCAGAGCCAGAGCCGCAGTCGCAGTGGCGGTCGCAGTCGCATTCGCGGTTGCAGTCGCAGCCCCAGTCGGAGCCGCCCCAGTCTTCCGCGGGGCCGCTGGAGGGGCCGGCGGGGCCGTGGGTTGCGGTGGAGCCGCAGCGCATGTTGGTGGGCGCGCCGCGAGGGCCGGCGGACAGCATGGTAAGAGGGGCGGCGGCAGTAATGGGCCCTCACCTGGATGTGTGTGTGTGTGTGTGTGGTGGGGGGGGGGGGGTTGCAAGGATTGGTACAGAGAAGGGTAGCGAGGTAGACAGCAGGTGTGTGTGTGGGGGGTGTAGATACCAGCCCAAACTAACCGAACCCGATGCAAACGACTAGGAGGAGAGCGTGGTCAATGCTTTGACAACTTGACAACGGAGCGGCACTCCGGGGGTGCGCGGGAGCCTGTGGGCGTGTGCTACGGCAGTGGAGTTGTGTGTGTCGGGCGGAGCCTGGAGCTAGTCTTGACAGCGTGTTTCCATCGACGTCGGTGTCAGCATGTGTGAGGGCGTGTGTGTCCTGCCAAGACGGCACATGGCACCACCACCACCACCGTAGCACCACCACCAACGCCATGGGAGCATCCAAGGCATCGCCACCCAAACCCAAACTCGCGCTCCGCAGGGTCCCGCGCTGGGGATCACCTCCACCTCCTCCTCCGAGGAAGCCGACGATGCAGACGACGACGACGACGCAGCCCCCGCCACCACCACCACCTCCCCCACCACCACCACCACCTCCACCACCACCACCACCACCCACAGCACCCACAGCACGCACAGCACCACCACCGAGCTGGCCGCGCCCCGCACGCCGGCCTTCCTGGTCCCCGGCCTCACGCTGAGCGTGCGCGCCGCCGACGGCTCCGTGCTGCGGCTGCGGCCCGCCTTCCTGAGCCTGCAGCAGCTGGCGGCGGCGGCGCGGCTGGCGGGCGACCTGGCGGCGCTGAGCTGGCGGCGGCGGCGGGCGGCGGCGCGGTGGAAGGTGGTGGCGGCGCTGGACGTCATGACAGTGCACACCGCGGGTGGGGGCGTGGGGGGGTGCGGGGGTGAGGGGGAGGGGGAGGGGGAGGGGGAGGGGGAGGGGGAGGGGGAGGGGGAGGG
>NC_057013.1:5133854-5243530 GCF_000002595.2 Chlamydomonas reinhardtii | reverse complement strand
GTGGAGGCAGGCAGGAAAGGGTGTGAAGGAGGGGAAGTGAGTACCGTAACTTAGTGGGGATGGAGCAGTTGCGGATAGGAACCTGAGCCGGCATTCGGTAAGCGATGATTGCGCATAGCGCTCCGTCAGATGGTATGGTTGCGCGAAATGCTGGCGCATCGGTACGGCTGGCGCGAGTGTCGGGAACAGACCCCTTTGGGGTGAGTGACGGCGGGCACGCGTGCGGCGTGCCGACGCGCCACAAGTATGACTGGTCGCTAATGATACACGTTAGTAGTGGCTGTCTACATATACTCACCGATTGCAATTCTAAGCTGCGCTGCCTGCTATTGGTCCCTCCGGCACATGCGACTCGATGACCGGAGCGCATCATACATTTTGCCACGGAAGCATGACGCCGGAACACCGCCGACGACCTGCAACCAGTGCATAGGGCGCAATTGGAGCATCGCCGCGAAGGAACTTGCAACCAAAACCAGTTAAGCTTGCGAAACGCCATGCTGGGTGCAACCAGCGACCCAGCGAGGCCACGCGCCTGGCCCGCAGCGGCTATCGTTGACTTTTGACCCAAAGGTTGTAGCGCCAGCTGGGCTTCGCGCTCGGGCTCACCTCGCTCTGTCACAACCGACACACGAACCCGCCTTCACTGGATCCCACAATTCCGCAGACTTTTGCGACTGGTTCTCCACCGCCCGCTCGGCTGCTTGCGCCCGGTCGCTACGCCCGCTGCCTCCACAGTAGAACCACAACGGTAAGGGCTCTCAACCACGGGAACGACAGCCGTAGCTGCTACTCAGAGTGAGAACTACAGTATCAATTTGCAGAATGTTGGTTTTGACGAAAATGGGGGGAGCAAGGGTGTTGGTTCTCTCAAATGCGAGCTAGCGCCCAAGCGTGCTACACATGGGCGAGTAGACATACAGTAGCTGTAATTATTGTATGAGTGGCAAATTTTAGTTCGAGCGGCCCTTATGTGATCCGAGCGCGATTACCCCCCGAGGGGCACGCCATGCGCGCAGGCCCCATGCAACAGAAATTCGCCGGGCACCAACCCGCGCACAGATAATTCATAGGACTACACCATAGCCATCAGAGACCGGCCGGGAACAAGCCCCGCAAGCGGGGCAGCATGGGCGCGACACCACCCTGCCGCGCCAACTCACCCCAAACACGCTCCAACCACTTGTGCGACACAAGGGCTACCATACAGTAGCGCGCGACACCTAATCGCGTGCGCCGGAGTGTGCGAGCAAACATTGTACGGAGGAGCTCGTTTGGGCCCTAGGACGCAGGGCCTGGGCTGGCTTTTGGTGCATTCAATAGAGCATTGGAAACCGCGGGCACACATATGCTGGGGTGCGCAAAGGTCGGCGGAATTGTGCGACACAGTGAAACAGTGAATCCAAGCATAAAACACAAGACAACATTAACTCTCGTGCCCATGCCAAGGCTTGGCCTTTTCCCGCCAGCCCTGTCCTCATCCCTGCCCTGCCCGGCGGTCACCCCAACTCCCAAGTTTACACCAAGTCCACATTCCCCAAACGGTATACATAGTGGCCTCATGCCGCATCCATCGCATGGCTCGCAGCATCGTATGCAGGCACCATATAAAGCATCACCCCCCCCCCCTAAAGACAAGCTGCCCCCGCGCAGCCGCAAGTGGATGTATCATTCCTCTGGGCAGTGCACTGTATGAAATCACCCAAACCTACAACTATATCCGCTCGCTCGCTGCCTCATCACCCCTGGCACAAGCAGCCCAGACCCTGCACGCAGTCCCTCAGGCGGATGGGCTGTAGCGTGTGCCCGTCAAAGCTCAGGTTGAGCGCGGGAAGCGGCAGCGTGCCTCCCACGCGGCCGGGGCCGGTGGGCCCGGCCGCCGCTGCAGCTGCTGCTGCCGCCGCTGCTGCCGCCGAAGGGGCGCCATAGGAGCGGCCAGCGGGTCCCGCCATGACCCCAGAAAACGTATCGGAGGTGGCGTAGGGAGAGACGTCCCCGGTGACGTGGCCACTTCCGTTTAGACCCGGGCTCACGCCCAGCACGGGTCCCGTGGCAGAGCCGTAGCTTCCATCCTGAGGGACGCGCGAAAGTTTGGAGGGGTAGCGATGGCGATGAGGCAGGGGATTTGGAGCTGCTGTAAGATCAACAGGCGCGGCATCGTGGCAGCATGCGCAAGGCAGTAAAACTGAGAACAGGCGTCCCTTGCACAAGCACACGGCAGCATTCAGCACATGGCACGCCCACCTGGGACACGTGCGAGAACTGCATTAGCAGCTTTGTGAGGTGGTTCTGCAGCACGAGCTGGGCCTGTAGCGAGCAGGAGCGGGGCCGTCCAGGGATGACTAAATTTGACTTCTCTCAAGCGAAGTATGAGCGTCGGGATGAGGAGTGAGACCATAAAAGGCTATACCGTAGCAGTGATGACCAGGCGCAAGGGTGGCACAGACTCCATAGCGGGTTGCGCGGCGACCTCGTGCAGAGCAGCAGCTCGGTTTCGAAGATGGAACCATCACAACAGCCCCAGGCGAGCAGGATGCTATCCTGTCCGACCCACACCGCACACGCAGCCCCCAAGCCCAGCACAACGGTCTTGACATGCGCCCCCGACCACCCGCAATCGCCTCCTCACCTGCAGCTGAGCCGTACGGCCCTCAGGCGACAGAAAGGCTGCATCGCCCGCGGCCCGGCACACCGCCTTGCACAGGTCCAGGTTGTACAGCGGCACGCCAAGTGAGGCGCTGAGCGGCAGCCAGGGGCCGCCGCCGGTGCCGCCGCCACTAGCAGTGTGGCCGGCGGCGCCGCTGCTGGGCTCGGCAGCGCCGCCGCGGCGGTCCCCGCGCTGCTGCTGCTTCTGCTGCTGCTGCTGCTGCTGCTGCTGCTCCGTATCTGTGGCGCTGGCCGATGTGGGCGGCGAGGCCAGCCCGGATCCTGCAGGAGCAGCCGTTAGTGACAGGCGTTAGCGTACTCTACATACGGGCTTGACTACCGTTCTAACTACGCAGGGTATACCGTGTGCGAGTAGCAGGCATAGCGCCCGCGCTCCCAGCATCCTTGCCTGCCGCTACCGCCGTCAGGTACCATTCCTCATGCATACCAAGCATACCACGCACCCGGTGGCCGCGTCTGCCCCGACTCCTCGGGACCAGCTGGCGCGCTGGCTGTCCCCTGGGCCACACGCGCCGCGCCTGCCGGCTGCTGCCGCGCCTGCGCCTGCGTCTGCGCCTGCGCCTGCGCCTGCGCCTGCGCCTGCGCCTGCGCCTGCGCCTGCGCCTGCCCTTGTCCATGCGGCTGTGGGTGCCGCATGAGCCGCAGGTGCCCCACGCAGCTCGCAAGGCCCAACGATTGCAGCGCCGCCACCAGCGGCGGCTGCAGCGGCACAGACACGGCGCCGCCACCGCGTCTCCGAAGGCCTGCACGCAGGGGAACACGACCATAAAGCCATGGTCGCCTCAGGGGTAAAGGCAGACTCTGCAGCTTGGAAGCATAGGCTTGACAGTTCCGGCCGCAGAAAGCCGCAATGCCCAACCCGCGTGCCAAGGACACCACACTTACCAGGGACCATCACCGGGCCCGCCGCCGCACCGGCGCCGGCGCCCTCGTTGTCGGTGTCGCTGGCGCCCGCCGCCTTGGCCAGCACAGCCGCGGGCAGCGGCAGCGGTACCTCCACCACCTCGGGCGCAGCGTCAGCGTACGGCACCTCCAACGGCTGTACCAGTACGGCAGTACGGCTGAGCATCTCGTTCAGCGTGTACAGCAGGAAGGGAGCCTCCACCAGCGTTGCCTGTGAAGGTAACCCCGGGAAGGCGGAAAAGTGTGAGAGGAGTGGGCTCCAGGCACGCCCAGTAAGCAGCGGGCGAGGGTGAGGGCGTGGGATGAGGGCGTGGGATGAGGGTCACTGCCCAAGTGTTGCCATCGGATCAGCGCTCTAGCTATACCGTTGCCGTGCCTACAACAAGTTTCTTGAGGGCTGCGCCCACTTACCCCGCCGTCGCTACCGTGTGCCCGCGCCCGGCTGCTGCTGCCGCCGCCGGCGCCGTGCGTACCCTCCGCGCCCTCCTCCTCCCACGCCGTCAGCAGCGCGTGCGTGCACCGGTCCAGGGGGTGGGGCAGCCGCCACACGCGCTGGCCGCACACAAACACCATCGATTGCGGGCCGCAGCTGCGAGCAGGTGGGACAGCGCGCGCAGGGCGAGCGGTTGCCAGGGGCCGCCACAAGCGGCAGACAAGCACGCAGCGCAATCCCCGACGCCGCAGAATGAGCGCACTGTCCGACGCCTTCCAAATACGCTGCTCGTGTGCTACATGTCTATCCCCCCCCCGGAGATATATGAAGCCTTCAAAACCCACCGCGCCGTCTGGTAGAGTGCCAGCTGCAGCCAGGGCGACGCCGCCTCCAGCGTGGGGCCGTAGTAGGCGGGGCCGGAGCTGGCGGCGTGGGTGCCGGTGCCGGCCAACGCGGGAGCGCTGGCGCCGGCGAAGGCGTAGGGTGACAGCGGCAGCACGGGCGGCGGCAGTGGCGTGATGGGCACCACGGCGCAGTAGGCGTGGTGCAGCACCTGCGGCCACGTGGCGTCGGAAGCGGGCGGGAGGGGTTGTGGGAGGCAGGCGGGAATTAGTCAAGTGGTGGCGGGGTGTAGCCAGCCAAGTGGTGGCGGGGTGGAGGTGGGAGGTATGCATGATCGAGCTGGAGGGCAGTGGCGGGAGGTAGGCAGGGGTTAGGCGGATTGTGGTGCCTGGTGGCCGCGGGTCACCCGTATGCCGTAAATGCAGCGGGGCAGCCTCCCGCGGCGATGCGCCCGCTAAACCAACAGGCAACACCGCATGCCAAGCTTTCCAACCCCACTCTGACAACAGTTGCAACGCCTGGCCGCCCACCTTGGCCGCGGCACCCGGGGCCAGCCCTGCCAGGCTCTCCTTGCGCAGCAGCTCCAGCGGCACCCCGGGTCCGGCGCTGGCCCGCACCGCCTCCAGCAGCGTGGCCAGCGCGGCGCAGTAGTGCGTGAGGCGCAGCAGGTCGCCCTCAAACGCCTGGCCTGCAGCGCGTGCCGAGGCATTGTTGGGCGGGAGGGGGAGGGGAGGGGCAGGCGTGGGTGATGGTAGGTTGTGGGAGTGGGAGTGGGATTCGGGCAAGCCCGGTGGAAGCGCCCACAAGGGGCTTGAGGAGCACGGCCCATTCGGCGTTCGGATGTGGCCCTTTGGTACGTCGCCAGCCCGCCCACCTCCTTCGCTCTCACCTGCCGCGTAGCTAGCCCACAGCTCGGAAATCATCTCCTTCACCACCTCCTCGCCCGCGACGCGCCCGCCCTCGAACAGCGTCACTGAGTGCCGCTTCAGGCCTGCAGGTGAAGCCGGGTAGCGCCGAGTTTGAGAGCCGAGCGCAACGACCGCCGTTGCAGTACGCAAAATAGAAGCGAAGCAGCGGCTCCTATAGCACACCTAATAGCACCACTGGTTGAACACAACAACCAGTCACGTGTCGCGTGTCCACCCACCTGGCGAGAGCGCCCCCATCATCAGGTAACCGGTCGCCTCAGCATCAACCACCACCGCCACGCCGCCGCCGCCTCCCGCCGCAGCAGCCGTCACGCCGCCACCGGTCCGCTGCTGCTGTTGCTGCTGCGCCCCCAGCAGCCCAGCCGTCAGCTGTGCTGCATGCTGCTGCTGTAGCTGCTGCCGCGCTGCTGCCGCGGCGCCGGTAGCCGCTGACCCGGTCTGCCCATTCACTGGCCCATCGTCGTCACCACTGCCGGTCACCGCACGCCCGGGGCCTTGCCCCGCCCCATCGGCTCCTACTCCCATGCTGTCGGCGCCGCCTTTGAAGGTTGGTGTGCCGAGGTCAATCAGGTCACCCTGGGAGGCGCGCTGGGGAGGCAGCGCTGGGGTCATGGACAGCGGCGTGTCAGTCACGCGTGTGGCGAAGCCCAGTCGACACGCCACGCCCAGCGCTGCCTGCGGGGCAGGAACAGGAGGGTTACGCATGCTATGACGGACCGCGTCGAGCCGTCTGCTGCGCGAGCTCCAGGTGCCGATGCGGCCATGGATCCGTTAACGCATGCTCGGCAACGGCGCAGCATAAACGACGCTCGGGAGCTAGGTTCCGTGACCGCAAAGCTGCACAACTCATGAGTCATGACGCACACCCACCTGCAGCTCCGAGAGCCCCACGCCCAGGATTCCCGCCAGCTCCGCGGCACACATGCGCTCGCTGTAAGCAAGTTTGTGCGACAGGCGGGGCGCACACAAAAGAAGCACCGTCAACACAAGCTTCGGCGTTGCACCCGACTGCGACGTCTCACGTGCGACTGGGACTCCCAGCTTCCATTGCATACTAGCTTGATTCAGAATGCGAGCTTGTGCACGCCAACGCTGCGGCCCGCCTTGCGTACACATGCGTCGCAGCACGGCACGGCATGCGTTACCAGCAAACCGCTCGCGCCCCTCCCCCACCGTACCTGTTGGCCACAAACACGCCGTACAGCAGCCCCTCCAGCGGGTCCGCCCCCGCGTCCCCGGCGTCGCTGGTCTTGTTGGACACGAAACCCTGGGAAAACGGATGCATCAGGCGACGAGGGGCGTGTTGGAGTGCATCTGGCGCTACCGTACTTTCCTGGCCGCAGGACAGCTCCTGCCAGCCATCGGGTACTCTCTCCTGTTCTACACGCGCAGCGGCTCTCGCCAACTTCTTGACGCTTAAACAAGCACGCACGCCCCCTCCCGAACAATGCCCCGGGAGCTCTGCTTCCAGCCGCACCTCCAGCGGCGGGATTGCGAATCTGTCGTACGGCTCCACGGGCACCTCCAGATACACCAGCCCCTTGCGCAGCAGGCCCCGCAGCACCGACTCGGGCTACAGGTAAAGGCAGGCGCGGAGCAAGCAGGTTCTGGTGATCGCGGTGATCAGGTGATCGCGGTAATCACGTAATCACAGTACGGCAATCAGGTATAAAATTTCAGGCAATGTCAGCAATGCGGCAGTGTGAGCGCCCAAGGTATGCTGGGAAGCTAGCCCTCCAGGTCCATGTCGACATAATACAGTCTAAGAGTGACCGTCGATGTCCCGAAGGCAATGCAAGCACATACCGTATTCCCGTGCACGCACACCGCATACCTGAAGATCGCGAACACGCACGCCCCAGCCCGCGGGTGAGGAGCCCGAAGGCGAGGTGGAGTCTCCCAGGTCGAATGCATGGGGCGGCAGCGCGGCGGTCTGCAGCGCGCAGTGGCATGGGAAGTGAAGGAGTGTGGGACCCGAGGCCGTGTCAAGCAGTGGGCCGATGCGGACGGACAGGCAAGTGCCCCAAGCCGCCACGCACACATGCGGCGCGGCATGGGCCCTTTCCTATTCGTGCGTTCTCGACACGCGGCACTGGCTGCCCGTCACGGTATGCTCGAGCCCACACGCGCGCACACACACACACACACACACACACACACACACACACACACACACACACACACACACACACACACACACACACGCGGGCTTCCATTTCGTTTTTCAACACACACACACACACACACACACACACACACACCGCCAGCCTTTCCATGTTACCTTAAGGTGCGCCAGCTCCTCCTCCCCCAGCTCCCGATACTCCGACTCGCCTGCGAGCGCGCAGGAGGTGCGGCGAACATACGTTTCGGACAACGCTTAGACATGGAGGCGCATGCGTGTGTGCGTGCGCTGCCTTCTTGGCATGCTGATCCTGTGTTCCCAGCATCCCTCTACCCCCGGCCCTCACTCGTCCACACACTGGCACTCCACACCCCAGGGCCTTGTCCCTGGCCAGTGACTTGCCCCAGGATTGTGCCACCGCCACGTGCCACCCGGGCTCTCACCGATATTCACCACCGCCACGCGCCACCAGGGCTCCAGGCGTGCCACCGGCAGCGGCTCCTGCGCAGGTGTGCCGAGGGGCGTCCGAGTCAAGCCCTGACTCAACGGCAGGGGTGTCTGAGTCAAGCCCTGATCCATGCCTGCACTCATGTGTCCGGGTCTCTTTTGTAAACTGTGAGAACAAACATCCAACCCTCAGCCCCGGGCAGTCCGCTCACGGTGGGCAGCTGCTCTCGTACGATGGAGTCGCGGTTGATGTTGACTCGCCACATCAGCCTGCGGGCCTTGCAGGCGTTGAGCGCCGCGATGTACTCATTGCGCCCCACGCCAGTCACCGCCAGCGCGTCAGCCGCCTGCACGTTTGCGCGATGTGGGCGCGGCGGCATGTGTTAAGCGCCTGCCAGGAGAGAGTGACTTGCCCGCTTTCCACCCACTCACGCCCTCAACCCACAGTATCATCGCAACTTGAACCATCGGGCCTGGCCTGGCTCCTCCTCCTTCTCCTCCCTTCCCATCTCCCTACTCCTTCCACCAACCCTCAAACCTCTTGCCCCGCCCCGGACACACACAGCAGCCCCCCTAACCACGCCCCCCACCCCCACCGTGAAGTTGGGAATGCGGTCGTAGCTGCGCTCCTCCCTCAGGCAGGTGGCCAGCATGTCGATGTAGTACTTGAAGGGTGTCAGGCGGGCCACGCGACACACGTACTCGGACAGGTGGTAGGGGAACAACTGCGCCGGGCGGAGGCGGCGGGGAAAGGCGGGTGCGTGGAGTACGGCACGGGTGAGAGATGGGTCTTGACGGAGCGCCGGCGGGGAGGACAAGGAAAGCCCTCGCTCGAGATGAAAGCCCCGCATTGCTCCTGCACTGCCGTGCGTGCCTTGCTCCATGCCACTGACCGTCCGCGCCTTTCAACGCCATCTACCAAACTCCACGCCCATGCCTTTGCCGTCGAACCACCATCACCCAGCACCCAACATCGTATACCGCAAACCCAACAACAGTGCACACAATGCACGCACCCGCATCCAGCCCCGGTATGCGCGGATTAGCTCCTCATAGTACTCCTGCTGCTGGCTGACGGTGCAGGCCAGTGTCTCCGACCAGGGCATGCCGCGTTGGATCTGGTGCTGGATCACACTGTTGTGAGGGCGGGTGATTGGATGGGGTAGGGGTGGGTTTCGGGGTGGACGTTACGCGAGAAACGCCGGGTTAAGGTGCTGGCGAGGCGTACCCTGACTGCCCTCAGAGGTCCTGGCACGCTAGATGGGCACGCGTGGCTCAGCTATGTGTTGTCCTTGGCCAGATAAGAATGGGAGTGGGGCTCAGAGAGCTCGCGGGGATCGGCAGGGCGGTGCACTTTCCGTCACGGAAGGTGCGCCGATGTGGCAGGTGCACGGGGGGTCGGGGGCAGTTGCTCCGCCTCAGCAGGAGCGCCGGTTGGGTCCCAGCAATCGCCACTCACCGGACCTTCCATTCAGTCGGCATGAACATGTTCCGAATGCGCGGAGGCTGGTCCTCGTAGGGCTTGCCCGTCGCGAAGGCCCGCTTGAACAAGTCCTGGGACGCCATGATTGTAACCTCGCTGCCCTAGAGCTGCTCTATTCACTACCACTATAAACGTTGTTGACCGGAGGGCACCAAGCGAGGACTGCGGTTCCTCACATCCATTTGCGTCGCGTTTTGCAAAGGTGAAACACAAAACCAGGCTGAAGCTAGTATATATCTGCTCAATTTCAATGTTGTATGGCGTGGCCTTTGAACAAAGGCAGGGTCCGCACCGAAAACGCGTTCCGCTTCAATCGCAGCATCGGCAACGCGCTCTATGATACGCACTCTGCTGGACTCTCGAGCATTCCTACTGTAATTGTGACTCATACACGTCATATCTTTATTGGAAAGTAATCATTTGCCATGGCTAGCGAGGAGCCCTTGCTGTCGGGTTTCAAAGAACGCCAAATACGCGGCATTGACAATCGGTAAGTACTTCATTGTGTATCACTCAGTGTCATTTATAGCCTGACATACCATGCGGGCCTTCGGTGGCCGGTGCGCACGCAAGGCGCGTGCAGCCGACCGCGGGCGCAGCCGCTGTTGATGTGCGCGCGGGTGCAATTATGCCGCGACAATATCATAATACCACTCGAGCAACACATGCGATAGCGCGGGTAGTCGGGGGCAGGTCGAAGCCACAGCGGGGCACAACGTAGTCCAGGTCCGAGGGTTTCGTGCCAGGTACCAGGTTTCGTAGAAGGTGCCTTGTCATCCCTACAAGTTTACGCACTTAGATGAGTCTACCAGCCCTTGCCTGCATACTTCTCTAGCCCATCCCTATCGTCTCTCCTGCTCTTCAATCGACCGAAGGTTCCTCTCATCCTCTGCCGCCGTTACCCCCTTCTTCCCGTGCGCCTGCCAGCCCTGCGTCCAGCATGCGCTCCGAGCTGGCCGTGTTGCTGCTGTTAGCGGTGTCTGGCGCCGCCGGCCTCATCACCTCCAACGTCGCCATAACTGCCACCATGTTTGTGGGCGGCTTCACCACCTGGCTGTTCCTCACGCTGCCCGACTACCTGAAGGCGGTGAAGGCCGCGCCGCAGGCGGAGCTGAAGCAGCAGGCAGGGCAGCAGGAGGCAGATGGGAAGAAGGTGAGGTGGCGGTGGGCCGGCGGCAGGGCGACCGATGGTGGCAGCCGGCGGGCATTTTGTGCAGCACGTGACGGGTCTCAAAGTACAACGCGGTGCGCTCGAACCAGTAAACGGACAGGCTGCTTGGTGCGTCAAAGCTTGTAAAATCTCCTCTGACGCACTACTGCCGGTGCGCACAGGCGGCCGCTGCCGGCAGCCTACCTGCCCCCGAGTCGGTGCTGGCGCTGATCAGCAAGCGCCGCTCCATCTTCCCAAAGGACTACACCGGGCAAAAGGTGTCGCACGATCAGATCCGGATGCTCATCGAGGTAAGGTCCGGCGCTGGGCTCCATGCGCGTGCGGCTCTGCGTGGTGGCTGGTGCTCAGGGACAGCTGATACGTTGAGCAGTGAAAGGCAGACCTGTGTTTCGACGAGCCTGCTAATACTGCACCGCCGGCTCCCTCACATTGCCTGACGCCCGCGCAGGCCGCCAACTGGGCACCCACGCACGGCCAAACCGAGCCCTGGCGGTGAGGTGTCGTGACCTGGCGTGTGACCGTGCATAGCAGCCGTCAGGCACACGAAACGTTCATTGTCCTATCATATGAATGCGGATGTTACAGAGGGGACAGTCCCAGCATATGGCGCGACAGAGGGCGCACTCACTCAGACTGCGCACGCGAGTTTTGGGCTGCCTTCGTGGCTTCCCAATCATCTCCGCGCAGACAATTGGGTTTCAGCTATCGCATGTACACACGTGCCCCTTTGCCCTGTGCGTTGCCAGGTTCGTGGTGCTGGAGGGGGCGTCCAAGAAGGAGATGGAAGAGCTGACGATGGAGCTCTGCCGCACGCGGCTGCCGGTGGAGAAGGCCGAGAAGACGCTGGAGAAGCTGCAAAAGAAGCGGGACAGCACCTGGGGCAAGGTGGGTGCGGGCCTGAGGGACGGTGTGGAATGCGTGTTGCGGGGAAAGGGTAGGTTGGCCTCAGGGCATGGGCGGCTGCACCAAAACACGCAGGACGGAACATGATTCGGGGCGTGTGCCAGGGACACAGGACTGCGCTTCCAACATACAAGTGTTCTTCAAACCCGGCTATGTGGCTGTCTACCAACGGACGCAGGTGTCGTGCTACATCGCCATCTGCTGCAAGCGCCAGGCCAAGCCGGACAAGCTGATGCCCGAGTGGGAGGAGATGGCGGCCACGTCAGCAGCCGTACAGAACATGTGGCTCATGTCCACATCGCTGGGTCTGGCGGCCTATTGGACCAGCTGGCAGGAGGTGAGCGGGGGGGCAGCCCGAAGCTGGGTCAAGAAGCGGGGCACAACGAGTGGGGGCTGTTGGAGAAGCTGGTGCTTGCAGGGCAGGAGCTTGGAACCAGCGTCTCAGCGACAAACGTAGCATGGAGCAGGGTTTCTATACATCCTTGTGAATCCATAATCTACTCGCTCCCTGGCATCAGGTTGCTCGCGAAGCCCCCGAGATGAAGACCCTGCTGGGCCTGGCGCCGGAGGACCGAGTGCTCGGCTTCTTCACGCTGGGGCGAGCGGAGCGGGAGCGAGTGGAGGGGTACCGGGGGGCGCGCGGCCCGGCGGCGGATAAGGTGACGTGGAAGGACTGAGGCAGGCGGGCAGGAGTCTGCAATGGGACAGGGTTTATGCAGGAGTGGCGGCGGTGGCAGCAGGTATGGGCGAAGGAGGCAGGGTGATGAGTCTTACAGATCAATGGCACAAGTACGGCCATGACATATTCGTTGTGAAGGCTGGCGCAGCCAGTGTCGGCCTGACAGGTTGGCTGGGAGTGAACCGGAGGGCAGGTGGGCAGCAAGTCTGTGCCTGGCGCAGCTCACTGGCTGAACAAGTACTAGGGAATATCGGGCAAGCAAACTTAGCTAGGAGCTAGGAGCTAGGAGTCCCGAGCGGTTTGCAATGTTATCCTTATGTGTATTTAGCTTGTTGCAGGAGTAAGTCATCGTCCAGTAGGTACACGAATAGCTACGAATACAATGCTTACTTGGCGACTGCTGCAGTAAAGCGTGCGTGCACTTTCGGTTGGGAGGCTGCTGTGAATGTTGGTATGTAGCGTACGGTTGCCAGGGTCCTTGTCGGCGGTCGCACGTCAAGTCAACAGCAGCATTCTGTTAGTGGGCTCCTGCTACCTGGGCGCGACCTATTGACAGCAGGCCTCTGATGTCAGAAGTCGTCCAACGAAATAAACCGGATGTTCACAGGGTGCCTAGCCAGGCACACACACGCACGGCCAACGTTCAGCCCGAGCCACAGGCCCGTGCCACAGTTACTTTCGTTAAACGCATTGCTATCGTATTGGCCTCCGCCTTTTTGTTGCGAGCGCCACTCTGTGCTTCACTCTGAGCCAGACTCTGAGCTCCGCTTACCTAAACGAATAATTGCAACACGCATACTTGCTACCTTTTGAGGCTTATAGAGACAATTAGGTTCAAAGGTTTACGAGGGGCGAGACAGCGCGCGATGTGCGCCTTGAATGCGGCCCACTTCTACCGTTCGCTAGCTGTAGCGCTGGTGCTGCACGCATGGCATGCAGGTAAATGATTGAAAATGTATGCTCTGCTGCTCTCCGACTCAGAGCCTGCACAGTGTGCGTGCCGGCGGGACATTGTCAGCAGCGCGCAACGCCCAACGCCCAACGAGTATCGAGTGTGCGAGCGGAAGACTGAAACAACTTCCCGGGCGCGTTGGCGCGCGGTATTCTTCTGGGCTCCGAGCAACGGGCAACGGGCAACGTGCTCACGCCCCCCCGTCTTCTTCTTGCCACCTTCTTAACAGGCGCAGGGCTTGTGGCGCCCCAAACAGAGCCAGGTATATCTTCGTTATGTGAGCGGACTCATGCATTTGCCTTGCCAGGAGGTTAGACAGTCCTGGCACAGAGGAAGCCGAGGGCCAGGCGTGTGAGGGCGGGGCGCGCGGGTTGCACGGTTCGGGACAAAGGATGCGTATCTCAGGCGCCAACCGCCCTGTGATTTATTCATCCGCGCGCAGCTTCTGCATCCGGCAATTGGACGTACAAGCAGCCTCCGCTGCAGCAGGCCGCCCCAGTTCCGCCGGAGCCTCCCACACCTCCCTACCCCGGGCCACCCCTTCCTCTCGCACCCCCCATCTATGCGTCATCGCGCCCGCCTCCGGCTCTTCCACCTCCGCAGCCGCCGCGCCCACCCCGCCCACCGCCTCATCCACGTACGTGCTGCTCTCTCTAATGACAACTAAATGCGTGGACGTACGGTTGTCATTGTCATTTTCACCAGAATGTCGTTCCTGTTTTATTGTACATGCACGTTTGTACTGTGTTGCGGCATGACGTCTACATTCCTCCCCGCCCTGTTCCTGCCCCTTGGCTTACCCACTTTGGACGCCTTCCTCGCTGCCTTGCCAGTGGAGTCCACAGCTGGTGGAGGTGGCTACGGTGCCTCCTTTGGCCTCGTTGTCGGTGTCGCGCTTGGTGGCAGCGTTGCGGTGGTAGCAGTGTGCGTAATCGCCTTTGCATTATCGACGACATGCCAGCGCAGAGCAGCGCGCGCTCATCACAAGGAGAGGCAGTACTTTCAACGCAACGTGCTGGCCGAGCAACTTAGTACGGATGTGGAAGCGGGAGTAGAATCCAGCAGGGGAGAGCCGGCGGAGGCTGCTGTTCATCAGCACTTTTCTGCAACAACTTTGTCTGCAGCCACCGACTTCTTCTCTCCAGAGCATGTGCTCGCGAAGTTGCCACCGTGGCAGCCAAATGGAGCTACCTGTGATACCGCCGGCGGTGGGGAGTGCTATGCCGGTTTTCTGCTTCGCCATTCTAGCAGTAGATGCGCACGAGGCCGTAATATACTGGTGTGGCGGTTTTCCCGCGCACCGGGCAACGGTTCCCAGGTGAGCGCCCTGCTGTGCGCCGCATACGCTAGCTATGCTGGCTTAACGCTATCCGGCTTCTCTGCTTGCTCCTCTGACGTGCTCCGTGCTTTCCCTTTTCACACGCGTCCCAGTCACCGGCGGCAGTGGATGGAAACACCGTTGATGAGTCACGATTGGAGACAGCTGCAATGCGACTGGCAGCCATAAGGCATCCAAACCTCTTGCCGCTCGTGGGAAGCTGCCTGACCTCCGTAAGTGGCTGCCATACATTGTGATCCCATCCATCCATCCTGTGACGCCACATTAAAGGGCACATTTGCTGCCCTCCCGTCATGTCTAACGCATGCCTTCTTACCTTGCGCTACTTTCACCTACGCGCAGCCAATGCTGGTGTACGGCGTCGGGTCTCTTGCAGAGGCCGAGCAAATCTCCATGCTGGCCGATGCACTACAACACTTACCACTCAGATGGCAGGCCCGATTGCGCATTGGTTCACATGTGGCAAGAGCTGTGGCTTTCCTCCACTCCCGGACGCCTCCTGTGTTTTGCGGAGTGTGAGTGGATGAGCAGGGGCATGTACGCATATGTACGCAACAAAGATGAACCGCACGTAGTTGACTGCACGAGCATCATGGCGATTGAGCATGATCGCTCATGAATCATACATTTGCTGTGTGCCGCCGCCGGAACCTTCGCAGGCCGCTGGACCCGTGCCGTGTGGTGGTTGATCACGTAAATGAATCTGCAAAGCTTGGATTTGTGGGGATAGGTGATGTGGCTTGCCCAAGCGGAAGCCTAGGCGGAATGCCTCAGGGGTCGGGCGCCGCGGTGGGGGCCTCCGACTCTGGTGGTGGAGCCGATGATGCAGCACAGACTTCTGTGCACTACGTGCACATGGGGATGCAGGACGTCCGCGAACTCGGTGCGTGTGAGCTGCTGCCAATGTCAACCCAAACCAGGGGTGCATGCACACCTTACCCTAACCCTTTTGCACTATTCAAGCCCCGTCCCCTCCTTTCCCCTCCCCAGCAGGTGTGCTTCTGCTCCGGTTGCTGACAGGTGACACGGCTGGAGACGCCGCAGATCTAGTTCTGTGGGTCCGCGGCGTGGTCAAGTACGACATGGAGGGGGGCGGCAACGGACAAACCCTTGCAAAGCTTGCATCCACCACCACCAGCACACGCGGACGACAAGGCCAAAACGACGTGCTGCTATGGCCTCCAGAGCTGGCGCTCTCGCTCGCCGATGTGGCGCTCAAGTGCGCCTGCTGCACCGAGCAGGGCGGTGTGCCTGATTTGAGGTGCGTGCGTTTACCAGTAGTGGACGGGACACGGTGGGCTTACTTTATTGGTGGCTTCGGCATGGGGCCGGCGCAGGCAGATAGTGCTAGCGCCTGCTAGCTGTGCAGCCCAAATAGGCTCATCACTTCATCGGCAACCAGTGCCTTGGCCTTGCTTGGGTACGATACGCACTGCACTGACATATACGTACTGTACGTTTACCCCCGCTGTACCCCTGGACGTCGGCACTTCCATCTTTGACACACATCGTCCCCCCTCACAGGTCCGAGGTCATTCCGCACCTGGAGCACCTGAGGCTGCATGAGCGGCCGCCGCCGAGTGATGGCCTGCAGCACCAGGGCACTAACGGGACGCCGCAACACGAGGACGGCCTGAGTCCTGATGGACCGGAGGTGTCGGAGGAGCAGGTGTCAGCTGTGCCGCAGCAGCAGGAGCCCCAGCAGGAGCAGGTGCAGGCACAGGTAGCGCAGGCAAATGCGGAGCAGGGGTCCCTTGGGGATCTGGCGCACGCGACGGTGCAGGGGCAGGAGCAGGGATCGCAGCAGGAGCAGGTACCGCAAGCGGAGCAACAAAGGCGAAACCGGCGGGCGGCACAGGCAGAGCAGAGCTCTCTGACGGAGCAGGTGCATCGGGCGCAGGGGCCACGGCAGGATCAGGAGTTGGGGGCCACAGGGGGCACAGGGGGCACAGGTGCGGCGGGCGTATCGGCCATAGGCGGCATCTCTGCTGCAGCAGGGACCGCACTACGGGTAATGGCCGCCGCCCTTTGGACATGGTGGGAGCCGCAGCGGGCTTTCGCCGCGCAGCAGGAATGAGAGCAGTAGTGGTGGGGATTAGCGAGGGTGTGTTGAATCAGGTCACGAGGTGGGGCAGCTGAGTAATGCAGACTTATACAGATGGGCACAAGTACGGCCGTCACATATTCGATGCAAAGGCTGACGCAGTTCGTGTCAGCTTGACAGGTCGGCTGTGAGACTGTGAGTGAACAGCAGAGGCTGGTGGGCGGCTAATTGACTGTAGATGCATCTTTGTGGACGTGGGCGCAAGTGTGAGGCACGGGGTTCCTGGAGTAGTGGAATGGCACGACCAGATGACACAATGAGATTGTCGGCACGGCCCCGAACTCAGGGGCGCCGCTGCCCGAAACCCTGAGATCACTTCTGGTGCTGACATCACTATTGGGGCTGATGAAGGGGCCTGTGTGAGTAACAAAAACTGAGTCATTGTTCTGCTGCGCTAATCTCTTATCAGACACCAGTTGACATGGTGCTGTAGTGGATGCACTTGGCGGGAGACGGGTAGATGGGCAGACGGCACGCCCCTTCATGGGCCGAGCGGAGCCCTCATTAACCGCGTAACGTGGCAAGGCATGCACATGGCGGCTGTTTCTGACCTCGTGCATGTCTGCCCCAACGGTCGGATTCGAGCGTGTTGCTCTGGTCCATTCTTACATGGAAAGGCAGGATGTGGCGTTGCCACATTGTAACACAACGCCTCCCAATCGAGGCGCGTCTGCCACCGCATTCGTAGGCCAATACGCACTTCGCAGTGCGACCCCTACCACACAACATCATCGCGCCAAACCCGGCTAACAAGCTGTCTCGTGAGCGTCCGCAACGTAAGCACGTGCACAACACCAACAGCAACACCCGCCGCCCGCTTGCCCCTCCACCAGACGCCCCCACAACCGCCGGCTCGGCAGCACCCTCACCACGTATCAAAGTTGCTAAGGGCGGATGACGGCTTTGCCTTTTTCACCGGCCGCTCGTCATCCTCCGCTACCGCCATCCGCGCTTGCGCCGCTGCAGGTGCCGCTGCTGCTGCTGCCGCTGGCGCCGCGGCAGGCGCCGCCGGTCTGCTCGCCAGCATGCCGCCGGCGATGTACTTCCCCACGCCGCTGCGCACGGGCGCGGGCGCCGCCGCCGTGTCGCCTCCCGCGCCGGGCTTGCTGTACCATGTCCCCACCTGGGTGCCAATGCCAAAGGAACACAGAAGGGAAGATGCTCTCAGCTTCATGCCTCCGAAAACCTCCAACTGATGAGCATACAGACGAACAAAACATAGTAAGACCGTGCTAGGACGGCCAAAGTGGACGCGAACCCACTTTGTTGAGGATGGGGTCCGACGCTGCCGCCGCCTCCGCGTCCGCTTTCTTGCGCTCCGCCGCCTCCGCCTTGCGCTCCTCCTCCTCCAGCTCGTAGAAGGGGTTGGTGAACACCGTGGCGCCTGCGAGGGCGGGGGCGAGACGGGCGGCGGGGACGGCGGCAAATTAACTGTGGCCCTTCCGTGTTCGCGAATAGTTCCGCTTCTAATCAGTAGTCACGCATGTGGGGCCGCGCGACCCAGCCACCCAACCCGGCAGCCCTGTGACACCGCCTGCATGGCCGCACGCTGCTGTGCCCAACTTTACCCCCGTTCCTGAACTGCTGCACCCGTGCGCCCTTGTCCAGTCACCGCTTGGAGTCACACCTCCCCATCCCCACCTCCCCTTCCCCATTTCCGCATCCCCACCTCCGCATCCCCACCTCCGCATCCCCGCGCACCTGTTATGGTGATGGGGCTTGTGGGGCAGTCGTCGGGGTCTGTGGGGGTCTTCTCCATGGCGCTCAGGATGTCCAGCCCGCCCACCACCCGCCCAAACACGCTGTGCTTGAAGTCCAGGTGCCGACAGGACTGAGGCACGGAGGAGATGCGGGGCGTGACGCAGGGAGGATACAAGAGGCCAAGAAAAGCGTGTGCGGGATGGTCTGATGATAAAGAGTCAACGAAACCGGTCTGCACACCAGGCCATCATGAGGCACATCTACCCCGGCCTGCATCGCACAAACGCGTGCCGAGTGCCCCTACCTTGAAGGTGATGAAGAACTGGGAGCCGTTGGTGTTGGGGCCGCTGTTGGCCATGGACAGCACTCCCCGGCCTGAGGGCGGCAGGAGCCAGCACGGGATGCACCAGCGGCATGAGCACCTTTCGCAATGCCGCTCGCAACTTCACAAGGCAAACACTTTCATCCCGAGCCCTCTTCGTGGCCTCCCCCCCCCCTCCCGGCCGCCCTCTCACCTTCCCATACTGCACATGGCGGAAACACCCCCCCACCACCACCACCTCTCGTGGCGCCTCCCGCCCGGCTCTCACCCGCGTGCACCAGTCTGCTGTCCAGCTCGTCCTTGAAGGTGGGGCCGAAGATGGACTCGCCGCCCTTGCCGCTGCCGGTGGGGTCGCCGCCCTGTAGGAAGCGCAGGGGACGGGGTGGCCGCAGAGCGAGGTCAGGCGGGGGCCTGGATGAGGCTGAAGCAAGACGTGCAGACTTTGCGTCGCGCGGAACGGCAAACGGCGTCAGCCTCGAAGGCCACAGTTGAGGAGCTCTTTTGCTTCCTCTTCGTAACGAGCCACGCTAGCGCCCGCCCCACGCCCGCTCCCAGCCCCATGCTCCAGTCATACGCTCCCGCTCCCACGCAGCCCTCACCTGGATCATGAAGTTCTTGATGGAGCGGTGGAAGGGCGTGTTGTCGTAGTAGCCCATGTCGCACAGCGCCAGGAAGTTCTCGCAGGTGCGCGGCGCCAGGTCGCAGTGCAGCTCCACGTTCAGGTCGCCCAGGCTGTTGAGGAGGGAGGGGAGGGTAGAGAGTTGGCAGCAGAGTTTCGGTGGCGAGAACGGAAGGCGAAACGTTGGAACAGATTGGCATGCGGATCAGGCAGCGGCTGGGCTGCTCATCTCAACCACGTGTGGAAACCGCGCGTTACCGTACCTGGTCCGCATGCACTTGGCCTCAACCACTCCTGGACCCGTGCCGTTCCTTCCGCGCATGTCCTCGTCCCAGCCCGCCCACTTCGTCGCCACGCACCGCCCTGCCCGCCGATCTTAATCGCCTTCAACCTCCCCCCCCCACACACACACACCCACGCGCCACCCCGGCCGGCCTCACTTGGTGTGCAGGCGCACGTAGCCCTTCTTGGTGGGCGTGCGCTGCAGCCGCGTGCGCGCCCGGTCGTTCTTGGTGCTGGGCGCCCACGCGGTGCTGGTGAACGACCGCGACGTTGCGCCCGTGCTCTGCGCGCTCTCCACGTACTTCACGTGCCCCTGCGCCTCGTACCAGGCCGACGGCGACGGCTTGCCGCCGTTGGCAGCGGAGCCGCCCTCCACGGAGCCCGCCGGCGGCTTCGCCGCCGCCCCGGCCCCCCCGCCGCCGCCCTTGCCTTTCCCTTTCCCGCCCGTGGGCGCGGCCGCCGGCGTAATCTTGTCGTCTGTGTCCCACGTCACGGCGCCGGGCTTGAAAGCCGGCATCTCCGTGTTCCGCTCCGGCGCCCGCAACCGCCAGTCGCCCCCTCCCGCGCCTGCTGCGGCCGCCGGCGCCGGCCCTGACGTCGAGGGCGCACCCGAGCCCGTCTGCCGCTCCTGCGCCGCTGTCGTGGACCCCGCTCCCGCTCCTGCGCCGCCGGCGCCAGCGCCACCGGCTTTGGCCTTTGCCTCTGCCAGCAGCCGCGCGGCCTCCACTCGCTTGCCGCCGCCGCCGGTGGCAAAGGCGTTCTTTGCCTCGCTGGTGTTGAGTGCGCCCAACGCGCGCTTCATGTCGTCTGTGGCATTGCGGATGTTGCTGACGGCGGCGCCGTCGGCGCCCTCGTCGTCGTCCAACGTCAGCTGCCGCTTCACTGGTGGGATTAATCCGTGGGGTGAGGTGAGGGCGGTGCAAGTTGGGGGAGTAGCACAGGCGGTCTGGAGCACATGCGCGCAGTGTGGTCGTGGCACTCTGAAGCTAAGCTCTCGGCCCTTACGTTAAGACCCACATATCGCAAGAATAATGTACAAAACACCCACCGTGGTCAAACTGGTCGATGGTGCGCCCTGTCAAGTTGAGCGGGTCCTGTTGCGCGGGAGAGTGACAACAACGCTCTTCAGAACAGCAAGGCCGAAGAGCTAGCCGAGTTCTACCGTTGCACATACAGTGGCATCGCACATGCATTTCGGCACTCGCTGTACGCCAGCGCCGCCGCCAGCCCAACCCACGGCCCAACCCCCTTCACATACCTGGATGTGTATGATGTCCTTGCGCGTGAAGGGCTCGTCCGTCAGCAGGTCCTTCCAGTTCTTGGGCTTGACGTTCAGCTCCTCCACCGCCTCCCAGCAGTACACATTGCCCGTGGTCTTGATGGCCACGATGTGCGTGTGCTCCGTAAACACCTGGCGTTTGAGGAGGCAGGTCGGGAGAGAGCAAGGGGATCAAGGGCCCCGGAACGCAGCATCCTGAGCAAAAGCCTACTTGGCAGAGGCCCGGGTAGCATCAACGGCAGCACTGACCTTTGCCGTATCCCAAGACCCCACATGCACCCCCAACTGGAGCGGCTCACTCATGCCTCCTCTCCCAGCTTCTGCTGCCACTGTCAGTCACCTTGCCCATAACGGGGCAGTTCCACTCGCCGTCCCCGTTCTTGGAGAAGTTGAGCCGCGTCAGGTCCTTCAGCGCCAGCGGCTCGCCGCTCACGGGGTGCTTTTTAAACTTCATGATGTACGGCACGATGGACGCGATGTCATACACCGTGCCGTCGTCCGTACACACCGGGTCCTCGAAGGGCGTGAAGTTGATGGCACAGCAGTGGAAGGGCAGGCGCTTGAAGGGCGCAGCCGCCTTGGCGCCCTTGTGCCCACCTGTGTGTGGTCGGTGGTGCGCCGCGACGGCGCGTTTCAAATAGGTCAGAAGGATAGAGGTGTGGAAGCGCGGCAGAGCTGAGTTGATAGACTGAACGCTGCGTGAGCTCCAGCACGCCACGGCCTGGCCGCGCCCCAGGGCTCGTACCCCAAACCCGCACGCACCCGCGTACGCACGCCGCTCCCCTGCAATCCCAGAATCCAGCAGAAGTGTCCCTCCGTGCACCCCCAGGCTCATAGACCGCTCTCGTGTGTGTTCATACGCCGCCGTGCCGCATGCCCAGGGCATGGATCCCAGGGCCGTGCCGACCGCCACCGCATGGTGGAAGGAAGTCGCCCTGATATTCCTCAACTATATAAGCGAATGGATAGCGAGTCGGCGCTTGTGCGCAACGTCATTTCCAGCGGATTACTTACCCCATTCTTCTTTCCATTCCTTCGTTGTCAAAAACATGCGGTCCTTTTGATGTTGTTTCTTGCCCATCTTGACTTGCTCCTAGAACCTCAAGCAATAGCAAATAGGTTGAAAGTTTCTCAATTGACCACGGCCAAGAAGGAGGGCTTGCACGCTTTGGCCAATATACTACGTGTGCAAACAATGTTTTTTGCTCTGCAGAGAGTTTGCCGCCAAGCTTAGTGTGCCTTCGCATGGGCACGCTCCAAATCCTCCTTTCGCCATTACCCCCGATCCGAGTCCCCCGTCCCCCGCACCGCCCCAATCTTGGCAGCCTGCTTTCGGGCCAATCGCTCCTCGACCTGTATAGCTCGGTGCCAATACGCCACTTGCGTGCCAATGCCCAAGTCCGGCGATCGCTACCAAACACCATCATGTGGCACTTCACCCGTAAGGGCCCAGAGCTTAGCTGGGTATTGCGTTAACGCTTTATGTGCAGCCCCCATGAACCCCAATGGCCAGGCCGCAGACGCTTTAGGCTGTGCCGGTCTCGCCGGCGCGTGATCTGCGCCTAACACGCCGGGTTCCGACACAGGAGCTCATGGGCTCGAGGAACTCGCAGGCACACTAAACTATATGACATATAGCTGCCTTGGATACATTTAGCACTATATAGCACTGTGAGGCAGCAACGGCGGGCGCTCGCGAGGCCCCACAAAGGTCGCACTCGAGTAAAAACGCGGCCCATGACCAAGGGAAGACGTTCTTACGGGTGAATGATCACTACAAAATGGCTGGGACAGTCAGGCAACGACGGCAAGCGAAGCGCAATTTGCAAAATCATTCTGGCGCTGGGCCTCTTCTATGGCTACTAGTATCAGTTTTAGCCTCTTCATATGTTATGCTCGCAAGCGAGCTACCAGCGACAGGCCTTCAATATCCAAGAGCGAACGATGAACTGGTTCGCAGTGCCGCTTTCGTGCAGCGGTGAGAGACGTACACAAACACACGGTGGATGAATTTCTGGGGTCCTGGGTCACTCTGGGTGGGTAGCCCTTGAGGGTAGGGGCCAGCGGTTGAGCCAGAATAGCGTGGCTGCACAGACCGCAGCCTACTACGCTGCACCACCGTGTGACCTTTAAATAGCAATACTCCTGTCGATACATGACAGCGCGCATGCCATTGTGTCTGTCTGCCATGTTGGGGCCGTCCGACAGCACGCCGCTCACACACGTGCACTACGTTACTCACACAGGTACGGCTCGGTGGTGGCGCCGCCGCAAATGGACTGGCGCAGTGTGCCGGGGGTCATCAGCCCGCCGGCAGATCAGAACCCCGTAAGTGGAAGTGCCGTGCGGAAGTGCCGCAAAGCAACTGCACCCAATGAAAGGGTGCAGCTGCGGTCAACAGGGCTACATGCAATCGCGTTCCTCAATATGTGTGACCAGAGTCCCATGGTCTTCCCCTTGAGCATGTGCAGTGTGGCGCATGCTTTGCCTTCGCCGCGGCACACGCGATAGAGGCGCGTGTGGCCATCTCAAAGGGGGATGCGGCTTCAAGCGTCCGCCTGGCGGAGATGCAGGTAAGAGTGCGGGTGCGGGGGACAACACGGCGGGGCGGGAAGCAAGGTGCTGGCACTTTCGCTCAGTTGCTTGAAGAGCGCCTCGTCGGCGATTGAGGTGATTGCATCATACACATGTTGCTGTAAAGTTGCCTTCCCTAGCGACCATCACTCGGGTGGGGTGTTAGTTGTGCTGTCAGCTGTCGTCCTGACACGCCGCCTCTTTGTATCGGGATGCCCGCTTGCAGGCGGTGGTGTGTGCGCAGGACGGTAACGGCTGCAAGGGCGGCTGGGTGGGGCAGGCGTACCGCTACGCAGCCACGTCGGGCCTGGTGCCGAAAGCAGCCTGGGCTGAGATGACGGGTAGGTGGGGGCATGCATGGAGTAAGGGCAGGGGAACATCCGGGCTGCTGGACGGGGAAGGTCGCCAAGACAGGCAGCATACATCATGGATTGACAAAAGGCTGCAAGTGAAGGCGGCCGGGAGGAGTGCGAAGGGCTTTTCGACGCGCAGCTGCTGAAGTGCTTTTGAGGCTGGTCGCAGCTCCCGCTTGACGCCGTTGCCACACAACCACCTGCTGAATTGCCGTTGCTTTGCCCCGCGCCAGGTAATGCCTACGTGGAGTCCCAGTACTGCCCCTCCCGGCGCCTTGCTGACTACATAAGAAAGGTGGATGTAGCAGACCCCGCGGCAGTAGCCTCGGGCGGCAGTAGCAGTGGCAGCGGCACCACGACCGCCAAGATTGCGGGCTGGGAGACGGCACCGCGCACTGCCATGGCGCTGATGAAGGTGCGGCGGCCGCGCCCATGGGTCAGTCGTGGCTGGGTGCTACTCTCACCTCTCGGACACAGGCACAGAGTGAACCCGCCGTAGTACGCCCGCGCGCGCCTCCTGCCTCCGACAGCCTCTCTTTACCCCAACTGCTTGGTCTTAGGAAGCAAGTAAAGTATCCCGCCACCACGACCCACTCTACCTCGTGCTCAGGTGTTGGCTAACCAGCCCGCGGTGGCGCTGGTCCACGCCGCCCCCGACTGGTCCGACTACCGCGGCGGGATGTACCGGGGCGACTGCTCGGCCGCCGCGGACGACGCCAACCACGCCGTGGTCGTGGTGGGGTGAGTGCGCCGAGGGCACGAGGCTGTGGGCGGGTTACGTGGTGGGCGTGAGGCCGCGGGTAGCGGGTGAGCGCGTGCGTGGCAGATGCCAGCAGGCTGTGGGTGGTGCGTGCCGGGTGGCGGTTGCGCACGATCCTGTGTTGATTCCGCACCTTGCGTGGAACTGGACAGCTTGTGCAAGCCGCTACGTGCTTGTGTTAATGCGTGGCATGGTGACCGGGGCGTGTCCGTATGTGCGTGGTGTCGCCGCAGGTACACGGCCGACGCCTGGATCGTAAAAAACTCCTGGTGAGGCTGGGGTGGAGGTGGGGGGTTGGTGAGGGGAGGAGGTCGGGCTGTTGGATGGCATGGGCGGAGTGCGCATGAAGAGCCGCCCGGAGCATGCCGCTTGCATCCTACCGGCAGGCAGGGCAATCAATTCCTTACGGTAGTAGCCGCGTGCGTTCAAGAGCTGCGTTGGCGTGCATTACTTCCGCGACCGACAGGGGCGCGGGCTGGGGCGCGGGTGGCTTCATGCTGCTGCCGCGCACCGGCAACAGCACCAACAAATGCGGCGTGTTGAACTCCGTCACCTACCCCGTACTGGACAAAGGTACGTACGTGCAGCATTCCTGGGAGTTGCTATCGCCCGTGTCGACACGTTTGCGAGTGGGCCAAGTTGCTTGCTTGTATGTCCGAATGGCCGAGGACGAAAGGGCATGGCGAGTCACTTTCGCCTGGTGCCGGTTACCAAACGTGCAGTGAGCCCAGAGCGCCGCGGAGAGCTGCTTCGCCAAGGTGCGTTGCACGTCAGGACGAGCGATGGCTTCTGGGGGAGGTGCATGCCTGGGCCCGACGTACCGTGTACGTTCCCGTTGTCAAAGAATTGTTCCGAACCCAGGAGTGCGGGGGGCTACCAAGGGGGCTACAGTATGATGCAGCTCCGAGACGCAGGGCGGCCTGCCCCACTCCATGCGTAGTCGCTCATCGCAAACAAATGCACGCGCTGCAGTCTAGCGCGCGTCAACTTGCACATACCAAAGCGAGCCGTGCACCCAAGCAACGTGCCGCGCTGCCGCCAAACCCTCACAGGCTTCTGCCGCGCGGCCGGCAAGGTGTCGCTTGCGGACGTGGCGGCTGGCAACGTCAGCCTGGCCGCGCTGGCTGTCCGGTTTGGGGTGCCGCTGAACGAGATGATCCGTGTCAACAGCCACGTGCAGGTGTGTGTGTGTGTGTGGGAGGGGCGGGGTGTGTGTGTGGGTGTGTGTGGGTGTGTGGGGGTGGGTGTGGGTGTGGGTGTGGGTGTGTGCGTGTGCGTGTGCGTGTTGGGTTGGGAGGGTACGGGTCCCGAAAGCATAGTAGCGGTAGAAAGTGGTGAAAGGTTCATGCCAATGCCCACAGTGTCGACGAGGTACGACCAGACTGGGGACGGAATCTCAGACGCATTTTGCTGACCCGCACACAGGTTGGTGTGGATACCCCGCTTGAGCTGATGACCAACTACTACATCCCGCCCTGCACCAAGGAGGTTCCGCCGCAGCCCGTGCCCAAGGTGTGGATTTGTCTGTGTGCCGTACGTGTGTTGTCTTGTCTGTCTAACGACCTCATGCCCAATTTTACTTAAAGAAACGCTTTTTCAAGGGTCGCTCTTAGTACCGGAGTACCTGCAACTCCATGCATTCTGTTTTTACAGGCCTCGTGTGGCACGACCTATCGCATTGATGCGGTCGCTGACAGCGACAGCGACGCCGTGGTTCGCATGCTGAACGCCTTTGAGGGCGCCGGCGAGGCGGGCCGCGCCGCGCAGGCACAGCACGCGGAGCAGCTGCGGATGCGGCAGCGCGCAGTTGAGCGGCAGCGGCTGGTCGCTTTCGAGGAGGCCCAGCGGCTGCGGCGGCGGCAGCTGTCGCAGGCAGGACGGATGGACGCAATGGCCCAAACTGGCGAGGCTGCGGGTGTTGTTGGGCGCAGGTCGCTGAAGAGCCGTCGGAGCCTGATGCAAGGTGTGTGCTTGTCTTGGCAGAACGGTGAACAGTGCGGGAGCATGCGCCAGGCGTGCGTGCCGCCCAACGTGCACGTGCATTCGTGAAGTAAGGTGTGTCGCCTCATTGCACGCACAGGGGGCGACACCACCTCCGGCTCGGACCCCAACTCTGAGCCGCTGCCGCCGACCGCCTGGCAGCACTGGCGCGAGGACTACGACGTCCTCGCCGCAAACATCAACCACCACAGGTACGGTCTGCAACAGCCGCCTCACTGGGGTGCCTTCGCCCGCCGTATGTACGTGCGCACGGTACATCTCCAGCGCTGGACGCAAGCAATATTCACATGAACTGCGCAAACACGCTAAAGTAAGGGGTAACGTAATGCGCAGGTTCCCTCGCGACATGAACACGAGTGACTACTCCTCTGTGGCCACCACCCGCCTGCTGCTGCTGCGCGAGGCCTTTCCAGTGCTTCTCAGCCCCGACAGCCAGCCCATTGCCGCCGCCACCCGCTACGGCGCCGGCCGAGTGCTGGTGCTCGGCCAGCGCGAGATGTGGCGGGAGTTCTACCAACCAACCGACCCAACCGAAACCGGTCACGTGGCGCAGCAGTTGCTGTTTAACGGTTTTGGTTGGCTGGCGGGCTACGGCCGGCCGGCGGCGGCGCAGGATGGCATCAACGCCACTTGCTACGCGACCGGTTTTGCGGAGAGCGTGGAGGAAGTTTTCGACGCGCTGGATGTTCTGGCGGCGGGCGGGCCGGACGGGTCGTTTGATGGTCCCCCGTCGTACCGGGAAACGCAGTACGACGGCTTCCCTGTTGATGTGCTGACGGCGGGCGTGCAAGAGACCGGCCGGCCGTACCTGCAAGTGCTGGTCTTGACCACGTCCCAGGTACCGCGCTGCTTGATGTGTAATGACTGTGATGGAGAGGTCGGTAATGGAGGGAGGATCCGTCTTGCAAGCAGGCTGTGAACATTTTGATTGTGAGCCACACCACGTTTTGGAATGCATGCATCACACAGGTCTTGGCAGGCTACCTGCAAGACGCCATCCGCAAGTAAGTGCGTTCGTGGGTGCTTGGGCCAGGGCGGATAAAGGCACACGCAACACGGCGGCCCAGGTTGCCGCATCCTGACTTGGCGCAACTGACTAATTGCTTGGCGCGCACAATAGCCAAACTCATAGCGCGAGTAACCAACATGCATACACGCAAGCACTTGCCTCCTGACACGTGCGCTCCCGCCCCGCAGCTACGTGGCTGCTGGTGGCGGCCTGCTGGTCGTGCACAGCTCTCGCAACGTGGAAGAGCTGCCCAACGCCCAGTTCGCACCGGACGAAACATTTGCGGAATTCTACTCCTGCAACGACCTGCTCGGCGAAATGGGTGGGTGCTTGGTGGGCGAGGGCAGATAGCTGCGGGGTGCAACCGGCCTGTTTCATGAGATTTGTCTGGTGATGACGCGCAGCGGGGGGAGTAAGGGCCTGGGCCCTGGGCTGTCGGCGGTATGGGCCCGGTATATACAGAATTTTGGGCGTACGAACACAGCTAGTCCTACGCACCCCACGCCCCCCACGAGCCCCATCACGCGCCGTGCCGTGCCGTGCCGTGTCCCGCCGCCGTGCCCCACCGCCGTGCGCCCTATCTACCTGTAGGCATCCTCATTTCACCCACCCCCGTGGAGGAGGCACCGCTGTGGCGGCCGCCGCTGCCCGTGCCCCACCCCGCCCCCCTGTCGTACTTGCTGCTGAACGCCGAGGCGGCAGTGGACACCCTGCGGCGCTACTACGCCGGGCTGCTGCGGCCGGGGGAGCTGGACGTGGATGACTTCCAGGCGGGTGAGAGAGGGCAAGGGTGAGGTTTGGATCATCAACTCATCATGGCTGGGTGCGCAGGGTTACAGCAAGCATCGAGTGCTCGGTGATGACGCGTGTTGGGAAGCGTGCCGTACGTGCGCTGGGGTCTGCAGGATCGTGTGCGATCTCGCCGTTAGGATGCTTCGCTGCAGCACTACGCTCCGTCAACGGACCACCGTGTAAAACCAACCTCAAAAGCTGAGCCACTGCCTCTGCTCATCCATGCACTCGCTCGCTCCGTCCACTGGCCCACGCAGCTGTCGCCATCATGGAATACGCCAAGAGCGCGCTGAAGACCGAGGCCGACCTCTTCCCGCGCCTTTTCAACGCAATCGCGACCGTGCGGGGGCCGCCGCCGCCGCCGCAGGCGCCGCCCTCTCCGCCGCCGCCCTCTCCGCCGCCACAGGGTGCGCACGGCCTCGGGCTCCTCGCTTCCTTGCGCCCGCTGTTGCGTGATGCATCTGGACCTCTGGATGGCATGCGCATGCTTGCATCCTGATCCAAATGCACCAATCACATGCCTGTGCCTGTGCCCGTGCCTGTGCCGGTACGCATGCAGGCGACGACTTGACGGGCGTCACCCGCCTGGGCCCTGTGTACACGTCCTGGCTGAACTCCTACGCACTGGAGGTAGCTACTGCTGGCTACTTGGTTAGGGCCAGATCACTGCTCCCACAGCCCCACAACCCGAGCGTGCCTGCTGCGGACCCACCAACAACTTACTGTCACGTGTGTGCTGGAAAGGCTCTTGAAGCCATGCATAATCTTATCCCCAACCAGGCTTCCTTGCCGTCAACCCGCCGTGTTTCAACCGCCCTCTCGCCGTACATGTCATCACGCCTGCCGTACACACCAATCCCAACTGCAGGCCATCTCTGACTACTTGGATCCGTACGACGTGGTGTGCCCCCGCGGCACACACGTGACGGGCTTCAAGGGCCGCGCCTGGAGCACGTTTGACCCTGCCCCGTGGGGAGCCACGTCAGGTGGCATGCTGGTCACGGTGGGTGCGGAGTCCTTACTACTGCATCCTTGTGAGATGAGAAGGGGCCACTGTGTAGGTGTGCTTGTGGTGTGTAATGTAGCAGCTGCAGCAGGCAAGGTCCGGACTGATGCCCGAGCACGGACACGTCCCGTTCGAGACATCCTTCAATGCCTGCTGCCTTAAGACTTGCACACGCACGGCTTGCAAGCGGTGGTGCCTCGCACCCACCTCAACCTCTAAGCCCCCATGCATGCGGCCCCAACTGCTGTCTGTCGTGATGGAACGTGCGCTCTCTCTCTCGCTCGCTCGCCGCCATGCCCCCTGCAGGAGTTTGCGCTGGTGTGCAGCAACGGCAAGATGCTGTCGGTGGGTTACCCCACCGCCCCCTCCAAGTACGACAGGTACACCAACGACCCACCGTACGGCAATGAGGGTGGCCTGATTCCCACCGGCTTTGAGGACTCCAACGACGACGGGCTCAATGACTCAGGTGGGCCCGGGCCTCCCCGAGCGAGGCACTGGGGTGTAGTGGCGGCGGCGCGTGGGTCGCTGGGGCATCGGGCAGCATTGCACCATACATGGTGTGTTGCCTGCTGGCCACTCGTGTGCTAGCATGCTGATAGATGTGCCCGACTTCGTACAAGGCCCCGAACCCCGACCCTTGATGGTGAGACAGGGTATGACAGCGGCGATGACGTGGCACCGTCCTTTGGCGTGGACTGGTCGGAGCAGTCCTGCCCCGGCGGGTACGACAGCATACGGGTGCGGCCGCACAGCGATGACACCGTTAACTTTGCCAAGCCGCTACAGGTGCGCGCTAGCTGGAGAGCTCCTGGTCTGGAACGTTGTGGCAGGGCACGGGTTCGTTGGGTGGGAGCTGTGAAGGAAGAGATGGCGGCTGATGAAGGCAGCGGCTGCGCCGTACGGCACCAGACACGTATGTACGGCTCCCGGTCACCAGACCGCTAGCGTGTTCGCATCCCCGCACACCGCCGCCTGGCACTGCCGCAGATGTTCTTCCGCTGCCGCGACACCGCCGCCTTCACCACCTACACGGCGGGTGTGGGCATCCTACAGCTCAGCCCCGAGTATATTTACGACTACGACCCAGCAACCTGGTGCGGGAAGGAGCGGCGGGCTGGAGGGGTTGTAGATAGGGGGTGCGGCTGCTGTGTTTAGGGGCGGCGGGATGGGGCAGGAGGCGGCGGGGCAGGAGGATGGAGCTTGCCAGGCTCACGTGCCCTGTCGGCTGCCCCACTTGCCCGTCGCGTCTCGATCCGCTCGCACCTGAGTTTGAACGCATCTGCACTTGCGCGCGCGCACACACACACACATACATACACACGCACATCGTACACACCTTTCCCCTTGCAAGCTCGCTAAGAAACAAGCACGTACGCACATGCAGGTACATTACCTCGCTGCGCAACCTGGCACGCGGCACGCAGCAGCTGACCGAGCTGCAGTACCTTGCACAGCTGGAGGACGTGCCGGGCGTGGCGGCCTGCCCGCCAGGACAGGTGCGTGCACCTGCACCAGGGGACAGGCGGGGCAAGATGGGCCGCCATGTACTGCTGCTCGGTCTGCCGCGCCCAACTTGACAGATGGGCGGCGGAAGGCCTCCTTCGTTATAGGTTTATAAACCAAATGCTTCCGCATGTTGTCCTCCTCATCTTTCCCGTTGTCGCTTCAAGCGCTTGACGGCCGGATCCAGCAGCGCCTGTGCATCCATGTTGTGCATGTCGCCCGCCCCCCCCCCCCCCAAACATCCTTGCAACCCCCCGCCTCTCGCAGGCTCTTGCCGGCCTCCAGGGCAGCCTGTACGTGCCGCATGTGACCGACCTGTTCGACCCCGAGCCCTACGACCAGTTCCTCGCACCCACCGGCCCGCTCATCAACCCCGGTGAGGACAGCAGGGCAGGGAGGGGCGGGGCGGGAACAAAGACCAGACTGTACGGTCGAGGGCTAGGTAAGCACGTGAGCCGCGTCGGATTGAGGGTGCGGCGGGGACAGCAGCATGTTCTGGTGCCGGCCTGATGACAGACTCTTACGACACAAAGAAGCATTTGCACTTGTCTCTTGCATCTCGCTCCCTCTGCAGGCTACACAGTCATCCTGAGCATTCAAGACGCCTACTGCCGGCCTATCGGCGACCTGCCAACGCCCAGGCCTGCTCCAGCCGTGGCATCTCCGCGGCCCCCGCTATCCATCCCAGGTAGGGCGCGTCCCCGGCATCGGTATTGCCGTGCACACGCCTGTTGATTGCGCAAGCTTCCCCAGCCCCCGGCCCCCTCCTCAAGAGCACACATGCGCACATACCTAAGAACTACCATCCAGCTTCACAGCCGCCCGCCTGTGACCTTGCCTTTCCATCTCGCGCCTGCTTAACTCGCAGCCCCCAACGGCACCGCCTACCTGACGAGCGTCACGGCCACGGGTCTGAACTTCGATGCCGGCGCTGCTGGCGGTGCCGCGGCCTTTGTGGACACAGTGCTGACGTGCGGCTCTGGATCCGTCATTACAGGCATCGTAGCGGCGCAGGAAGGCGCGGTGCGTGTGTGAGCTGTGCACCGAGCGAGTGCATGGGTGACGCGTGTTATTTTTAGTCCCAGACCGTCGGGCTCACGGGTGAATGGGTTACAAGGTCAACCCCATGGGAGCAGGTATGCACGCAGTGTTTGCTTGAGCCCGTCCGGCACCGGTGCAAGGGTACGGTCGCGTAATCGGCGCAACCCCAGTCTCATCTATCAACAAACCAACCTGCCAACAGCTCACCTTCAACCAACCATTCAACTGACAGACCGACATCAACTACCTGGGGGTGCGCTGCTCCGACGGCTCCAGTCAGGGCGTGGGGTCCTACCACCCCTCCGCCGAGTCGTCCGGGTACCTGGTGGACAACCCCTGCCTGCTGGGCTTTGACGCCGTCAAGGCCATTGGCGGCCGTGGAGTGTCGTACTTCGACGGCAGGTGTGTGTGCATGTGTGTGCGTGCGTGCGACGATGGGGCTAATGTGTGGTGCATTAAGCGTGGCAGGTACACTCAAGGTTGCAGCAGGAGGAGCGAGGGACAGCTCGATTCAGCACCTACCGGCATCCTTGCCCTTCCCCTGGCACACGGCCATGGTCGGCCACTTATCCATACGCCAACGCCATAGGCCAAGCCCAACCGCCTGCCTGTCCTGCTGCCGGCTTGCCAGCGAATGCCACAAACCAAACAGCTCATTCCATGGTTCCCGCACCCACTGCATGCGCAGCCTTGGTGCCGGCCTTGGCGGCTTCGCGGTGCGCTGCGGCAGCCCCCTCAATGAGGACGGCGGCGGCGAGGCGGGCAGCGCGTGGACCCGCCTGGGCAGCTCCGTACTGACTGGCGTCAACCTGCTACAGCAGCCATCCGGCGGCAGTAGCAACAGCAGTGGCGGAGGAAGCCTGCTGTACGCGTTGACAGAGGCGAGCATCAACGCGCCTGGCGCGGTGTGCTCGCCGGGGCAGCGCATCGCGGCACTTCGTGTGCAAGCGGTGCCGCTGGAAGTGGCCGGCGGGGCGGCTGGAGCCGGCGACGTAAGTGGCACTGCCGGTGGCGCCTGTGTGAGGTGTGAGAGACTGAATGAACGCGCATCCCTAAGCGCGTGTTGCCACGTGTTGATTAGGCTCTGGAGCATGCAACGCCTGTAGCAAGCAAGGGTGTGCACAACGGTGCTCAAACAACGCAATTAATCGGGGCAGGGCACATTCGCCGACAACATACTGTGTGGGTGCGTGTGTCTGCAGGCGGCTGGCGAGGGGTCGCTCTCCATCGCTGCGGTCCATTTCTACTGTGGTGAGGTACCGGGGCCGCCCAAGGACCGCTCCTTCCTGGACATAGCCACTCGGTGCGTGGGGACGGGGGTACGTGGGGATGGGGCGTTGGGTTACGGTGTACGTCAAAGTGGACGGACGGCAGCAGGGCTGTCTCCAGCACTCCCAGAAAGAAACAGGACGCAAGCGGGCGGGAAGAGGAACGAGGGCTGGGGTGTAACTAGCAAGAAGAGGAGCGCTTGCTCGAACACGGACATGCACGCGCAGGTACGGCATCACACTGAGTGACCTGTACGGCGCCAACCCCACGCTGGACCGCACCCAGCCCGTGGCGGCCTACAACGGCACCATCATCAATGTGCCGCAGCTGTGCGGCGCGCCGCCCACTCAGCCGCCTGTCACCACCATCGCATCCGGGGTGAGAGCACCGCTGCACGCTGAGGGTACAACAATGCCGGCGTGGCAGTGGTGCCTGGAGTTGGGTGTCGGAGGCATGCCACACGCACCAGCACACACGCGCGGCCCTTGTGTTTTCCTGGCACACAAACTCATGCCCTCTCTCCTTGTGCTTTCCCAACACACATACACACACATACACACACACACACACACGCACAACCGTGTGCGCCGCAGTGCCCGCTGTGGTGGCCGCTGCCCAACATCACCGTAACCGGCGCCGAGACTTGCGGCGACGTGGCCCGCGGCTTCCTGCGTGGCAACCTGCCGTACCTGAACACCGTCAACAACGGCTTGTGTGAGTACGGCACGCTGGCTGCCGTACGAGTACGGGGCCAGAGGTCAAATGACTCTGCATGCGGCTGGCAGCAGCATGAAGAACGGACGGCGCTGGAATGCTGGCACAGCTTGGTTCGGGTCGGGTCGCGCCAGCTGCGGCATGTTTGCCCTTCACTTGCTTTGCCACGCTGACCCACGTACCGTACAGGCCCCAACGCCTCCACCACCATCCGGAGGGGAATACGCGTCTGCATCGCGCCGCCAGCCGGCGTGCTGTCAGTCGGCCACCACCGCCATCGCCACCACCACAGGTCGCTGCGGGCCGATAACACCACCACGCAGAACCCAGCGGCCGGACCTGCAGCTGCGCAGCAGGCCTGCCGGGCTAGCTACCTGGTGTCTGTGGGAGACTCGTGTTTGGGCGTGGCTGCCATTCACGGGATCGAGGTGGAGTCGCTCCTCAACTGGAATCGAGGTGAGGCATGTTTGGAGATATGCCTTTTTGTGTTTGGTGGATTGCACGATACATCGATTGGCACTGCGCGGGTGCTCATCAGCCGTTAATGATTATGGAGTGTGAGTATGGCGGCATCTATTTCTTTCCATGCAGGCCTCAACTGCTCTCTGCTGGATGCCGGTCGCGAGCTGTGTGTCGCCAAGCGCACCGCCAACGCCCGCGTGCCCTTGCCGCCGCCGCCCCTGCTCGCCAGCTCCTTACCCGCGCCGCCCCCACCGCCTCCCAGCCCACCCTCGCCGCCGCCACGTCCGCCTGCACCCCCCACCGACCAGTGGAACCTCCAGCCACCGGGCGTGCCGCACGCACCGCCGCCTCCCGGTTTCACCACCAGCCCTCCTCCCCTGCCTGCTGTAGCATCTCCCCCGCCACCAACTACAACCGACACCGACTCCGCCCCTTCAGGCGGTCAGTCGTCCTTTTCATCTCCGCCGCCCCGCCCGCCGCCGCCCTCTCCGCGTCCCTCGCCGCCACAGGCGCCGCCGCTTAGCCCCGACAGCCCGACGGCGCCGCCACGCTTCCCACAGTTCCCGCCGTCGGCGCCGCGTGCCGCTGCGGCCGACGGCCTGGCCCTCACGCCCTGCGCCGCCAGCCCCTCCCCCTGCGGCCCTCCACCCAACACCTGCACCAACCTGCCCCGCTCCGCGGGCTCGGCACTGGGCTACGCCTGCGCCTGCGGCCCCCTGTTTCTGGCCTCTGCCGACAACGCCACGTGTGTGCCGCTGCGCAACCGTGCCGTGTTCCGGCCCTCCTTCTCCAGCTCACACCTGCGCGGCGTGAGCGATACAGACTCCGACTACAGGTGATTACTGCTGGTTGGAGAGGGCGGCGACATATTGCTTGTGCAGCTGGATGGGCCGGGTGCGGGGCGGGAGCGTGTCTGCAACCACACATACACACACGTGTGCACATATCGCGATATCGGTCCATCACATCGCTCTCATTCAACATTCGGCCTTTAAGTGCCATGCATGTTGCCCCGCGCCTCCTTGCCTGCCCTACTGTGTGTTTTATGTGTGTCACGAACTGTGCGGTCAGGTTCTCCAGTCTGTGGGCCATTGACGGCTCCGCCTCCGCCCAAGATCTGCAAGTCACCAGCGGCTACTTCTCCAGCGGGCGCGGAGACACGCAGGTGAGGGCGCAGCCGCAGGTGCAGACGTGCGTGCTCTGCTGCATGCCTCCTTGCATGCTAATATGCTATGACGATCGCTGCACGATTTGGTGCCGCTGGACACACACACTCACACCACCTGACGCCCGCAACTCAACAGTCAGACCCCTTACCCGCCTTGCCCGCCGTCCTGCCCTCGCAGCCCTGGCTGTCTGTGGACCTCGGCTCCCCCTTCTACATCACAGCCGTTGTCATCAGGCTGCGGCCCGGCGGCGTGGGCGCCTCCCGTTTAGGCAACGCCGAGGTCCGTGTGGGCCTCACGCCTATCCGGTCCGAGCCAGATGACCGACCCGGCCTGATCCTGAACAGGCTGTGCGGCGGGCGCATCGCGACGGCGGCAGCGCCGCTGGCGCAGGGGCAGGACGTCGTGTCGGTGGAGTGCGGCCGGCCGGGCTCACCCCCGGCGGGGCAGTGGGTCACGCTGCAGAACTTCCACCCGGCCGGGGAGCTGCTACAGGTGAGCGTCTGAGCGAGCTGCGGCGTGTCGCGGCTCTGTCGCAACTGATTGTGCCTGCCGCCAGCCAATCAGTCAAGGGCGCATTTCCAAGGGAACTTGTATGGCAGAAGGAAGGTTGCTAGAGCATACACAGCTACGGCCCCGGGCTGTAGCCGTCTGTGTCCGAGCCGCAGCACTTCACCGGCATCATGCTTACAGATCCTGTTCTCCAACTGACTTGAATGCTCCTCCCCAAGGTGGCCGAGCTGGAGGTCTATGTGCGCGGCCCGGTGCTGTCGCTCGGCTGCGGCACTGAGGGCGTAGACTGCGGCGGTGACGGCGAGCTGGTCGACGACGGCGCCGGCGGTGTGCAGGCTGAGACCAGCCCGGACGCGCCGCCTGCGTCCGCCAGTGACCCTTCAGGTGCGTGCGCACCTCACCATCTCCCATGGCTGCGGCCGGGACATGTTAGCCAATGCCAACCAGCGCGTGCACGCATGAGGGACGCAGTTTAGAGATGCGCGCTGCCCTCCGTTTGACCCAGCTGACATTGCCCTGGTATGACCCCGCTGCCTCCCTGCTGTGCTCACAACCGCCTGTAGGCCCCCGCGTCACCAGGCTCACCAACGTGACTAAGCCCTACCGCCTGGGCGTGTCGTCCCTGCCCGTCTTCGCCTCCTCCTCCGCGGGCCCCGACAACGCCCCTGAGTATGCCTTCGACGGGATCGGCGTGGCACCCATCGTGTACGCCTCCGGATCCAGTTCTGGTTCGGGTTCCGCGGATCCTGAATACGCATCATCACTGGACTCGAGCGCGGGGAGCGGCTTCTTCCAGTCCGGCCCCGGGGACATGAGTCCCTTCCTGTCAGTGGATCTCGGATCGTCCTACGTTGTGACATACGTACGGCTCTTCAACCGAGCAGATGCGTACGGCAACCGGCTGCGCAACGTGTCGGTCTGGCTAAGTGATGCGCCCGCCACCGACGCGGCGTCAGTGGCGGCCCTGGCTACAGCTGGCGGCGGCGCGAGGCTGTGCGCGGTGCTAGACTGGGTGGCAGACGAGGGCGAGGTTGTCCAGTTGAACTGCACCAGCAGCGGCAGCAGTGGGCGCTGGGTGGTCGTGCGCAAGGCGGCCGCGACAGCAGGTACGCCGCCACCCCCGGCGGGCGACGAGGTGTTGGCCCTGGCGGAGGTTCAGGTGTTCGGCCACCGCGGGGAGCCGCCAGGTCCAGCCAAAGCCGTGCCTCCACCAGGCACCGGCGCATCCAGTCCACCACCGCCCACCGGCCGGCCGTCCCTTCGGCGGCCGCCTGTGTCAAAACGCCCGCGGCTGTCGGCGCGCCCACCGCGGCGGCCGCCGCCGGGTCCCAAGCGGCAGCGCGTACGAATACAGTACAGGGACGATTAGCAGTCCCGAGTAAAGCACTTTGCATCATCGTCACCGTCATCGTCGCTGCAACAACCATTGGCACTGAATTGCATCTTCATCCCCCATCATTCGTACTGCCGGATTATTATGTAGAATTCTTGGAGTTTCCTGCTTGCGTAATAAAATTGTTCGTGGTGGCGATCGTGGGTCGGCCGGGACCCGGGCACGTGTGGGCGCGTGTGTTTCGCGCGGATCATCCCGATTGCGGACTCTTATTTTCTGCGCTTATCGTTGAATGCCCTTGATTCAAAGTATACGCACCTTTACTACTGACCCTCAAGCACTTGGAGTGGGCGTTAGCGCTCGCGGAGCGCTCGGTATCTTCTTGGCGCCAAGTTTCCTGCGTGTAGCGTTATTATCATCGAACGCCTCAGTAACACAGCTGTCAACATGAGTGGCGACTGGGCCTGTAGGGCATAAGCGCTCCTTTTGCTAAACCCTGATCGATAACAAGGGGAAGCTCTTCCAGTACTTAGTCCACCCAGTCGGAGCTTTGAGCATCAGTGTGTATCTCGTGATGGTTGCTGAAACCGCACAAGGAGCGCGTCAAGTGCCTTGGGCGATGTCGGGACATCGGGTTTGCAGTAGGCTCTTCTGGCGCCACGCGCGCCAGCTTGCGCACCAACAGCGAGCGCCATTTACTCCTTGTAGCGTGTCGCTCACATCGGCCTCGTCAGCGTCCACGTTTGGGTGAGTCGCGCTATCACGAGCTTGCCGATACGCGACTGCTTTGCGTAGTCCTTTCTCCAACGGACTGTGCGATGGAAAGCACGTCGGCCAAGGACCTGCAAAGCTTCAGCAGTTGCCCGTGCGCAAACTGAACAGCGACATGTAACGCTCCAACTGCATCCTTTTTGTCCCTTGCCAACTTGGCCCCTTGCCTGTCCCGCTGCGGGCGCCCCCCCTCCCCCCCCCGCCTTCCCATTCTCGCCAACTCATGCCGTACAGGCCTGCCTCGACCACCACCCAAACTCATCGTGGCACCCATTGGCCCTCCACAAGCAGCACCGCCCTGCGCTGCTTTGGTAGCAACGGCAGCGCTGCGGCCCCGGCGCCTCAGACTACGCAGGCGGCAACGGACGCAGCCCATGCCGCATTCTCCTCCGACGCCTCAAGCTCGGGTCGGGACAGCGGCTCGGTTGCACCCCAGCGGCACATTTACGCAACCAAGGTACGTGTCGTGGTTTCAGGCACACGGCAAAAGGGCCGTCGCGCATGCCGTGCACAACACACCCAGTGCAAGCATCCGCTGTGACAAGCTACCGCTGTTCACCGGGGTCGTCTGCCACAAGCACGTCAACATCAAAGAGTGTCGCTTCGGTTCTGCGGTTGTCCTCGCGGCTGCTCATTGTCATCGACACCCGCCGCACCAGGGCTGGGTGGCCTGGGTCCACACGTCTCTGTGGGCTCTGCCGGTCGCCCTGGCATTATGGAACAGCCTTCCTGTCCTCTCCCATTCCGTCCTTCCCTACAGGGCTACGGCAGCCACCCGCCGCCCCGGCGCGGCTCCGTGCCGCTGTGGACGGACGACGCCATCCCGCCGCTGCCGCGGCTGCCGCTGCAGCGCCGCATTTTTTGCAATCGGGCGCTCAACATGAAGCAGATCAAGGTGCGGAAGAGCATGGGGGTGGGGTGTGCGGGCGAGCTGGCATGTGCGGGCGGGCGTATGCGGGTGGGCGTATGGGCACCTTTTGCAAGCGGTGTTGACGTGAGCACGGCCGTGTGTGAGAGAACGTGTTACCTTACCTAGGCTTCGAGCCCTGAGGTATTGTAGTCCTCGGTTTCTGGAGGGCCGGCCAGGGAACCGGGGTAAGACGCTGAATGACAGAGACGGGTATGAGGGTGCAGAACGCGCATGGCACCTCCCACCCCCCGACCTGCACCTAAGCCTTTTGGCCTGGTTGCAACCAAACACGCTCAAACGCAGGCTGTGGGGTACGACATGGATTACACGCTGGCGCAGTACAAGCCGGACACGTTTGAGGGCCTGGCCCACAAGGTGGGGGGAGGGGCTCGGAGACATCAGGACATGGGGATGGATTGGGACATCAGGATATGGGGAGGGAGGGCAGGGATGGCTTGGCAGGTGTATGGGCGGAAGGCACGTGGCCGGGGACTGAAGACGGAAGCATGGCTGGGCAGGCTAGGGTGGAAGGCGCGGCGGCGACCGGAGGCCTTCCATGACGAATGCATCTCGCAACCCCGCTCATCTTCGCATCTCGCCCCGCCTACCTGTCCCTGCCCGTCCCTCCCTGTTTCCGCATGCGCCCATCTGTGCCTGCCTTTGCCTACCCATGCACTACCGGTGCACAGGAGACTGTGACCAAGCTAATTGAGGTGTTCCGCTACCCGGAGGAGCTGCGGCAGCTGGACTTCCAGTGGGACTACATGACCAAGGGGCTCATCATCGACAAGGTGCAGACGGGGAGGGAGGGAAGGCGGGAGCAAAGGGAGGAAAGGAAGGACTGAAAGGGAGGGAGAAAGGAAAGGGAGAGGCGTGGGGTACTAATCAACGGCGGAGGGACCCGGAAGGGTGAGAGGCTCAAAGCAGCCGCACGGGGCAGCTGGGGCTGGGGCCCGCGCACAGCAGGGACGGATGGCGCAATTAGGAGTCCCAAACTCTTCATACGCTGCATATGTCTGATGTGTGTCGCGTGGTGTGGTGCAGGAGCGCGGCAACATGCTCAAAGTGGACCGCCACAACTACGTCAAGGTTAGAGGGGGGGCGCCGGGAGGGGGCGGGCGTGGAAGTGTGGGTGTGTGTGGGATGCCGTATATGCGGAGGGAGGTGCGAAAGGAGGTGCGTATGGATGTGCGGAAGGACGTGCAGAAGCACGTGTAGAGCGAAGTGTGGAAGGTTGTGCGAAAGGACGGGGCATGTTGGGTGTAGGAGGGGGCAGGTCAGGAGCAGGTCAGGTCTGGTCGGGCAGACAAGCGTCGCACCTCTGGTCGCGTCACGGAGGGGCGTTGGGGCAAGCCGGCTTGGCATGCGCTGACGCATGCTGTTAAACACACACGCGTGTGGACGTGTCATGGCAGGTCGCTTACCACGGCTTTGAGGAGCTGTCCGCGGAGAAGCGCAAGGTGCGGTATAGGGTGGGGTGGGTGGGGGTGGGGTCGTGCTGCAAGGCGTGACCTTCGAATACACGTGCCGTAGCTTGTCGCATACGGTAGTACGACAACGGGTTACACGTCCCATTGCGGGCATGCTTGACTGCTGCATGGACTGCCTGCCTCGTGCGACAATGCAGACGCCTTGACAGTTGCATCCCCCGCCCCAACCGTATCACCCGCATCCCACTGCTAGCCCTGCGCACCCCAACCCCTCCCTGCTCCCCTCCCCTTTCAACCCCCCGCGCGCACCCTCACGACCCCCCGCAGGCCATCTACAACTCGCACCAGAGCACGCACAGCGGCGGCGGCGGCGTGTTTGAGGAGGCGGGCGGCTACGCCATGGTAGACACGCTGTTCTCGCTGGCGGAGGCCTACCTGTACATGCAGCTGGTGGACATGAAGGACGGAAGCGCGGCAGCAGCGGGTGGGTGGGTGGGAGGGAGGGAGGCGGGTGGGAGGTGGAAATGAAGGGCGTCGGCAGCGCAGCAGCAGCGGGTGGGTGGGAGGCGGGGGGTGAGGTGGTGGGTGGGAGGTGGGAGTGGGTGTGGTGATGGGCGTGGGAGTGGGCGTGGGTGGACATGAAGGGCGGCGGCAGCGCAGGAGGTGCGAGTGGGTGCGGCAGGGCGGGGTGGGGCGGGGTGGGGTGGGGGCGGGGCAGTGGGGGCGGAGTTCTTAGCTTGTCTTTACTCAGGACCAAACAAAGCCCGGATTGCGGGACCAGACCAGGATGTGGAGGAGGCGTGGCGCGAGGGGTAGGGCGGGGCCGGGGGCTGGGGCTGGGCTGGGGCGAGGGTTTGGGGCGAGGGACTGGGGCGAGGGACTGGGGCTGGGGCTGGGGCTCAGGCTGGGGCTCAGGCTGGCGTTTTAGCGGGGGCGGGAGCGGGGGCGGGGGCGGGGGCGGGGGCGGGGGCGGGGGCGGGGACGGGGGCGGGGGCGGGGCGGGGGGGCCAGGGCGTGGCGGGGCTACAGTAATGTCACCTTATTGCGGTGTACGGGGGTAGCATGCTTGAAATCCCGGTTTTGTTTGTGCGCGGCCTAATATCTCACCTGTTATGTCTTCTATCCTGTCTTTCCTTAGAGCACCCACATTCGCGCACCCGCAGGGTCCAACGGCGTCAAGCCGGGCTTTGAGGCGCTGCAGCGCAAGAGCTACAAGGACCTGTACCGCGACCTGCGCACCGCCGTGGACATGTGCCACCGCGACGGCAGCCTGAAGCGCGCCGTGGCGGCCAACCCCGAGAAGTTCATCCACCGGGACGAGAACCTGGTGCATGTGAGTGCGGCGGCGGCGGCGGCGGCGTCCTGAGGGGCGGGCGGCTGCGGGCTGGGGCTGGGGGCGGGTAGCTGGTGTCTGGGGTCTGGGTCTGCGAGCGTCAATTGATCGATCCGTGGGACTGGGACGATACATTGTTTGGGGGACTGCTCCGTGGGGCGCGCTGTGGCGGACGAAGGGGCACCCTTGGATGCGTGGAGCGGATGGCTGTGGCGTGTATGACACAACGATTCCGACACACGAACGTGCAATAGCGAACTCAGCAGCACGCGCGCAAGCAAGCAGCCTTGTTGCACGGGTCGTGCTTCTTCTACAGGTGTTGGAGACGCAGCGGGCGGCCGGCCGCACGCTGTTCCTGGCCACCAACAGTTTGTTCGACTACACCAACGTGGTCATGAACTTCCTGCTGCTGGGCAAGACGGGTGAGCGCGCGCGGGTGTGAGGCCATGGGGCGGGGGCCGGGCATCGCGTGAAACGGAGGTTGGAGCATGGGAGGCCTGGAGCTGCCACCGGTTCATAGCTGCGTAGGATTTATAGTCAGCACACCGTGCGCCACACAGCACACGCACACAGTGCACACCGACACCGACACAAGCATACACACCTGCCGGCGCAGGCTCGCAGAAGACCACTGACTGGCTCAAGTACTTTGATGTGGTGATGGTGGGGTGCGCGAAGCCCAGCTTCTTCCAGCACCGCGCGCCGCTGTTCAGCATCGACGTCAACACGGGTGCGTGCTGGTGTGGGTGGGTGGGGGGGGGGGGGCAGAAGGTAGCACGTGCGCTGCAGAGGGAGAGACAGTGAGCAGGCCTGAAAGGCGGTCTGCAGGGCTTGAGGGCAAGCCCCCGGAGAACAAAGTGCAAGCCTTCAAGACGACCCATCCTGCACGGCTATCCACAATGGACCACGTGTCTCGCATCCTTCCACTCACATCCTCGCCCACCAAACGCCTTCGGCGTCGCAGGCATGCTGCGCAACACGGACAACGGCGCGCCCATCATTCCCATCGACGAGCAGGACATGTCGGTGGACATGTCGCCGTCAGACTCCCCCGTCGACACACACGCGCTGCGCAACCCCGCCCTGGCGGCGGCCACGGGCGCGGCGGCGCTGCGGCCGGGCGCGGGCGCGGGGCTGCGTGCTGCGGCGCTGGGCGGCGGCAACGTGTTCCAGGGCGGCTGGTACGGCGACCTACACAAGATGCTGGGCGTGACGGAGGGTGAGAGAGGGAGAGGGACTGAGACTGGGACTGGGACTGGGACTGGGACTGGGACAGGGACAGGGACTGGGACTGGGACTGGGACTGGACTGGGACTAGACAGTTTAGAAGGCGCCGCCCGAGCGGCTTGAGCTGAGGGTGCGAGTCGATGAAGCGTGACCCACCACTTTGTTGCAGCGGATCCTCCCAGCAACTCTGCCGCATGCACTCAAACTCGGCGATGCTTTGACTCACCTGTAAACCCCAACACCAATTAACTTTGTTGTTGCACTTTGGCCCGCCGCAGGTAGCCAGGTGTTGTACATCGGCGACCACATCTACGGCGACATTGTGAAGAGCAAGAAGGACATCGGCTGGCGCACCATGCTTGTGGTGCCGGAGCTGGAGCTCGAGCTGGAGAAGGCGGGCCGCAGCGCGGTGAGCAGCGGCGCGGTGTGGGAGGGGGGTTGTGCGGGATAGGGTATCAGGGCTGGAGGGGTGGAAGGTGCTGCGCGGCTCAGCGAGGTGAAGCCGCAGGGGCGCGCTGCAAGGCAGGCTGTGCCGGAGCCACATGCCTGCCGAAGGCATGATGGTTCAACCTCGTTGAGTGTGAACGATGCACCGACCACAGCCGTGTCCTGGTTGTGTGCTATGTACTAACAGTCAGCTTCACCTCTGCACCCAAACAACATGACAACGACATAAACAGAAAATGGCGGACGAGCTGCGGCAGCTGCGCCAGCTGCGGGATGAGTACGACGACCGCATCCAGCGCCTCAAGTGGAGCATCGCGCAGGAGGCGGCGGCGGCGGCCAATGGCGGAGCCAAGGGCCCGGAGGCGGAGGAGGTGAGGGCGCTTGTGTGCATGTGTGTGCGTGCGTGCGTGCGTGCGTGTGTGTGTGTGTGTGTATATATATGTGTTGTGTGTGTGTGTTAAAAACGAAGCGAAAGCCCGCCCAGACGACGCCGGAGTTACTTACCGATACCTACCAATTTACCGAGCGCGCGTGGTTGCCGTCACCCAGGTAGTCATACTTACCCGCGATAAGCCTGTAACCCCACGGGCGACCATTCGGCCTGACCCCGCGATGCACCTGTATGCGTCCATGCTCTGCACCCTGGGCGCGCTAAACAACGTTTACCCGGCACGCCTAATTCCCGTATTCCCGCCCGCTGGTCGTAGTCGAGCTCACCTATAAGCATGGGAATGGGAAGGCATTGGGCGGCAGCACAGAAGTGTCACGGACATGTGAAATGGCAGCGGTGGAAGAGGGCGGCGTGCAGCAAGCAAGCTATCTAATGTCCTAACACGCATCCCAAAGCCCACCCCACTAAATATGCCCGTGAAAGGGAACGAGCCGGGGGCCGCGCGGCTGCAAGCGTGTGTGCGTGTGTGTGTGTGTGTGTGTGTGTGTGTGTGTGTGTGTGTGTGTGTGTGTGTGTGTGTGTGTGTGTGTGTGTGTGTGCGTGTGTGTGTGTGTGTGTGTGTGTGTGTGTGTGTGTGTGTGTGTGTGTGTGTGTGTGTGTGTGTGTGTGTGTGTGTGTGACTACGGTTTCCACGGTTATTCTGCCAGATCACGTGAATCGTGTATCTGGTATAACCAACGACAGGGCTCTCAATCGAGGGCTGCCGTGACCTGGCGTTTCCCCGGCAGAGCGCAACCAGCTCTGGAGTCCACAGGGCAACGCACTCCGACCCTTCACCGCGCCAGTAATCCTTGCGGAATTACTACCGGTGTAACAACCTCAGACCCAGCGGGCGAGCTACCTCTTAAAAAACCAGGCGGGCAGAAGACAAAAAACAGCAAACATAACAAAACACGCAGCACGCGACAGCACGCGAAAGCACGACCACAGTGGCTGCGGGGCTGAGTCCTACGACCCGGCAGCCTGCACGACCTCAACCGCAACCTAACCAGCTCTCGACGCAAGGGCAGACAATGCCTAGGGGCAGCCACAAACGCGTCTGGCCACTAGGCCGGTCCAGGCCGTAAGACCCGGGGTGTTGCAGCACCCAATACACCCTCTCAGGCATGTGTGTGTGTGTGTGTGTGTGTGTGTGTGTGTGTGTGTGTGTGTGTGTGTGTGTGTGTGTGTGTGTGTGTGTGTGTGTGTGTGTGTGTGTGTGTGTGTGCGCGTGTGTGCGCGCGCGCGGGGAAACGGGGCGTCTGGATGCAGGGCGCGCGCAGAGAACCGGAGCTGGTGCATGCAATGACAAGCGACATTTGCTCATCATCACGTCATTCATTCGCGCATTTCCCAACACTCCTGGTTGACGTACAGCACGTGTAATGCACACGCAGGCCACGCGGGACGCTCAGCAGCTGCTGGAGGCGGCGGAGGTGGACCGGGCACAGCTGAAGGTGGGTTGAGAAATGGAGTGGGTGTGTCTTTGCGAGTGTCAAGCCGAGGGAGTTGCTTGCACCGAGTGTTTAAGCCGCACTCGCGCATAACACATACAGCCGAACGCACTGAACCAGCACCCAACGCGCTTCTACAGGCCCGGCACAGCGCGCTGCTGCGTGCGCACCACAAGCAGTTCCACCCCATCTGGGGGCAGCTCATGAAAACGGGACACCAGAACTCCCGGTTCGCGCACCAGGTAGGCGCTGGGGTGGCGCAAGGCGTGGGCGTGGTGGGAATCCGGCGACGGCGCAAGCTCAGGCGTCACGGCCTGGTCCAGTCCTGGTTGCACACGCACATGCCTCAATCCCGTGGCCCCGTACTCCCCCCGCCGTGCAAAACCCGTGTCTTACACACGGCCCCCGTCGTACACACGCACACACACACACACACACACACACACACACACACACACACACACACGCCCCCTGTCGTACACACGCACCCACGTGCAGATCGAGCGCTACGCCTGCCTGTACACCAGCCACGTGTCCAACCTGGCTTTCTTCAGCCCCGACAAGAGCTGGATGGGGCGCATGGACGTCATGGCGCACGAGGCGGAGGGAGAGGTGTGGGACGCCATGGACGCGGGGCTGGACGCGGCGGGCATGCCGCCGTCGGGCGCTGACATGGACGTGGGCGTGTAGGTGGGCGTGTAGGTGTAGGGTTACACAGATCTTGTAGGGGCATAAAAGATGCGTTGCTACGGTACAGCGGGTGATGGAGGCCTCCTGGGCAAAACGGGGCTGTCTCAAGCCCGGGCACACGGCATGCAGGAACAATCTTGCGGTTTCAGGGGCAGGGAAAGGGAAAGGGGCAGGGTAGTTGCAGCTGGCAGTTTGCGGTTGGTCTGCGAGCGCGTGACGGTGGTCGTTAGGGCAGCACTCGGCGGGAGGGAATGAGGGTTAGCAGCATGGTTCTGCAGGGTGTGCAACAAGCGCCTGCGAGCGCAGGTATGATGAGAGGCTGAAGGGAAGCTGCTTCAGCCCCTTCTTGCCCATGGTTTAGCGCACACTTATGTCTTTTAGCATGTCCACAACTTCTATCTGGGATGCGCGCCGTCTTTCCAACTTCGGCAGGCGCTAGTAGAGTGACTTATGCAGGAGGGAGAGGGGCGTGGCTGTGTTCTGTAGTGACGCTGACATCCGTACTGTGCTCCAGGCCGAGTGGTACGGAAGTGAAGGGCGCCATTAATGGCTTGTTGTTTGATTTATTGGAGGACGGGTGTGCTCGAGGCAGACAACTGGTTGCGCTCCAGCTCGCGTACTGACGTACGGTTAGGTTGTTGCGATGCAGGAGAGAGAGAAGCGCAGCTGTAGTTTGTGGTGGCGCTGACACCCGCGTACATGTGCTGCAGGCCGAGTGGAACTAATTGTGAGTAAACGGCTTATTAATTGCGAACTCGAATGATGCCGTGCCGAGGCTTACAGCCCACACACATTCCCACACGAAGCAACAATGCGTTTGGTCTATGCCTGGAACAGGCGACAAAAGGATCGGTGTAAGGTGGCTATCACTGAACAGACCGCCGGCGTGATTGCATTCCACCGTGCAGCGCCTACAGCGGAACCGTACTCGCAACAGCATCTACATTACATTACACCGCATGCATAAATGACAGATGAACAGTATCACAAGATGATAGGTCAGTAGACACGCTCTCGCGGCACACTCCTCACTCCTCCTACTGCTCCTCCAAAACCTTCAGGCCGCACTCCCTGATGTGGAAGTAGATGTTCCGCCCGCAGCCGCTGCACCGCGAAGTTCGGCCGGGCGGCCGACTGGGCACCTTCTCGATGATGGTCACCCCTTTGCACCCGTTATGCACGCCTTTGCCCGTGTAAAACACCGGCTGCTGCTGCTGCTTGGGGCGAGCAAGGGTCCCGTTGCGCCGGGCTCCGCGACCTGTTGACCTGCAGCCACGTAACATTGAGTCAGCCCAAAGGCAAGACAGGCTGCGTCAGTGCAGGCGGACGGACCTCAGGTAGGTGCCTGCCCTGCTGCCCAATCATCCTGCCCAGGACCACCCACGCCTTTCCCGAGCCAACGGCCCCCGCCCGCCTCACCTCCCCGCGCCAATCTCGATGTAGCACCGATAGTGACACGAGCAGGCCAGCCGGCCCCGGGTCGCCACACAGCGGTACACCGCCGAATGCTCGGTCCTGCTGCAAGGTGCCACAGCCGCATGGCCCGCACCTCCCGCCTACCCCACGCCCTCGTTTGATCCTCCTCAAGCATCCTCCTCACTGCCGCTCCGACTGTCCCCACCGCTTCCGCTACCGCTGTCGTTGCTGCCGTCCTTTCGGCTGTCCTTGCCGCTGCCGTTGCTGGTGCTGCGGCTCCCCAGCCCCCGCTTGCGTGCGGGGATGGCCGCATCCAGGGCGTCCAGCCAGTCGCCGCCGTTGACCCGGAAGCGCAGCAGAGCATACACCACGTCATCGATGTTGAGCACAGGCCTGTGGTCACGCCGTGACGTGACGTAGGCAAGCAGTCCATGAGCACCAGCATCAGCACCACGTGCACATGCCCCCGCGGCCCGTGGAGATGTGTGCGCATGAACCAAATACTCCGTTCGGTACATGCCGTAGCAGTTTGTTCACACAAGCTGCTGATAATTAAAGAGCGAGCGCCGCTGAGGAACCCTGCGCCCCGGCCTGCAGCAACGCCCTACTGCATGGCCCCCTTTCCCCTGTTGTCAATTGGCTAAGGATGCCCGGATAGCCAGTTTACAACACCCCCCTGGCGCCGGCCGCACCTCTTGGGGGCACCGGGCCCCAGCCCCAGCTGCTCCGCCAGCTCCACTGTAGGCAGCCTCCGCACTTGCACCTCGTGCCGGGCCTGCATCGCGCAAGGCAGCAAGACGGGCATGCGCGCGCCATGTGCTTGTTAACATGGGCGACAAAGCGCGTGCGTGTACCGGTACTCGCCATGGCGGTGATTGTAACAGGACAGTCAAAGAAAGCAGTGTGCGGAAGGCGGTGAGGACTGAAGCAAGCGCGGCCTTAGCCGCCCTTTGGACAGTGCGGCGCGTGTCGCTCAGCAGCTCTGTCCCGCCGTACGCACCGCGAAGCCGGCCGTGACGCCGCGTATGACGGACTTGTCCACGATGCCTCCCACCACGTACACACGTGCCGGATCCAGGTCCGTCAGCGGCTCGGCCGCGTCCGGCGACAGCACCGTGATGAGCTCGCGGGGGAAGAGGTCCAGCGTGGGCTGGATGGAGGTGGTGACGGTGGGGCAGGGGCGGGAGCAGGGGCAGGGTAGTGTCAGGGCGTAAGAGCAGGAGCTGAGGCTGCTAGAGTAAAGCAAGAAGCGCTGATGCACACACGCGCGTATTTCTTCCTCCCACGGGGTTCGTACGTGTGCTTGGCGGGCCGGGAAGATGGCTCATACTACCGGTAATACCGCATCAGTGCTGTTTGTGAACGTCATCGAAGCGCGTTTTTGCTTTTCCATTCTCCCACACAGCCTCGTGACCATGACACACACACACACACACACACACACACACACACACACACACACACACACACACATCTACACACACACACACACAGGGGGGGGGGTAACTGGAATTCTGGGGGGTGGGGGGCTCGTCAAGAACAGCCGACGCGGCCACTGCGGCCGCGAGCGTGCCTAGCCTCGGTGGCGCCGTGGAGTGGGGAGCGGGAGGCCAGCTCCCGCCAGCCCACGGCGCACACACGTCACACGCACACACACCAGCCTGACACGTCTGGAAACGCTGCAACCGCCGCCCGCCACGTCCCCCATGCAGCCTTGACCCCGTTTAGTCGCAGTGCCACCGCTAACTCGCCCTCTTCCAATAGTGTTATTGTACTTAGTGGGCGGGATTTGGGACGCGTGATACCTAGCTTGTCTGCTGCACGCCGCCTCTCTTGTCGCTGTTGCCATTCACATGCCCGTGACACTTCCTCGCTGCCGCCCTATGCCCATGCTTCCACTTTTGCCTATAGATGAGCTCGACTACGACCAGCGGGCGGGAATCTGGGAATTAGGCGTGCTGGGTAAACGTTGTTTAGCGCGCCCAGGGTGCGGAGCATGGACGCATACAGGTGCATCGCGGGGTCAGGCCGAATGGTCGCCCGTGGGGTTCCAGGCTTATCGCGGGTAAGTATGACTACCTGGGTCACGACAGTCACGCGACGCTCGGTAAAATGGTGGGTATCGGTAAGTAACTCCGTCGCGTCATTGGGCGCGCTTTCGTCTCGTTTTTTAACACACACACACACACACACACACACACACACACACACACACACACACACACACACACACACACACACACACGCACACGGGTGTGAGAGGTAACTTCAGGTAACATCCGTAAACCGTCGCTCTGCTGCATCGCATACACTGTCTTTGCGCTATGTTTTCCTTGTGCTCTTTAACACACGCACACAACCACCTTTCCGCTCAGCGCCACACCTGCTGCCGCTTTAGCAGCGGCCACGCAGCTCCACCCATGGTTCCCTCTGCGTAATGTGCGATATCGCCAAACCACGACGAGACCTGCACGGCATTTGAGAAGGCCAGACATATAGCGTGCAAGACCAGGCAAGGGTTGGTGATGGTGGTGTGCGAGGCAATCGCCGCCAACAAAGCCCAACGCGCGGCCTCCACTTATCAAGCCTAGGCACTCGCTGCCCAGCCGCCACACCACCGCCCTGACACGCACGCACCTGCAGACAGAAGGGCGCCTCAGCCCTCCGGTTATGTCCCACTGACGTCTGGATCTGCTTGGCTAGGCTGCGCAGCTGCGAGCAGGTCGAAAGGGCGTATCGCGGCCGCACGGGGCTGAAGTACAGCAGGGGAAGATACGGTACCCCGCAACGGACCGCGCGGTAACTTTCAAAGCTCACAAAAGCATGCGTCTATCTCCTACCTCTTTGTGTGCAGTCAGTGTGTGACAAAAGCCGCAGTCAATGACCAGCCGCCAGCGAGACTCGTCAGCAAGAGCCGCCGCCAGGCGCGCGCGCTGCTCCGCCGCCGCCGCCAACGCCCGCCCTATCTCGTCATCAACCGTCGCAGGCGTGGGGGATGCAAGCGGGTCCGTACTCTGTGCAGCTGCATTCGGTCTTACTAAGGCAGCTCGTGCTGCTGGCAAGGCCGCCCCGCCTGGTCGTGTTCGACGGGGTGCATTAGCTGGTTGCGGCGTGTGATTCAGCGATTGGCACAGCGTCCGCGCTGAACCCGGGGCCCCGCGCGCTGTCCTCGGGCACGCTCCTGAGCTGGACCCGAGCCCTCGTTGTCCTCCCCCGAACTCTAGAGCTCCAGGTGCCGTGATGCCGGGCTGCGCAAATGGCTGGGTTGCGAGGCCGAGGGGCTGAGCAAGCTGCCATTTGAGCGCGGGCCAGGCACCTGACACCCGGCCCCGTGCTGCCGACCGGAAACCCATAGCCAGCACCATGGCATCCCACAATTACGTAGCTTGTTCAAATAAGCATTAGGAAAAGCAAGTTGAGCTGGCTCGGACAACCACTTGCAGAACCACACGCGCAGCAGCTCTTTCACAAGGAGAGAACGATGACGATTAACGATTAATGAATGTTATGAATATTGGTTCCCACGAGGACACTCGTGGGAGGTGATTGCATGAATGGAGTTTGGCGGTCGCAGTCAGTGCAGGTCAGTACTTCGCGGCCCTGGTCAGTGCTGGCCTCTTTAGTCCAACTGAATTTCGTATGCACACATTCCACGCCCCAAACAATGGTTTATGATCGGCAAGCAGAGACCGCGGCACCCCATGCATGCCTTGTGGTAGGGGACAGGAGACTTGCAGTGCGTGCGTGACAGCGTGAGACAGCATGGCTGCGCGCGTGCATAGTGTGCATACGTCGGACGCCCTGCACCCTACACCCCTGCCTACACAGTAAAGTGTACTGTGCGTGTCAAAGGTCAAATCTCCTGCTAGGCCCTGCTACTGCTAGCCCCTGCGTGCAAACTCATCCTCCCCGTGCACCCGGCGACACAAGTGGCTAATTACAGACCGTGGACGGTAGTCGGTCACTGTCCAGCCGACCGGGGGCATCCGAGTCTCTCTTTGCGCTTCCCGTGTTCCCACACGAAGCAACAGTGTGTTGGGTCTACGCCTAGAGCAGGCGACAACCGCAACGGTGTAAGCCGGCTAGCTCCGAACAGGCCACCGGACGGAGGCCGGACCGCGTGATTGGAATCCCCCGTGCAGCGCCTACAGCGCAACCGTAGTCGCAACGGCGAGTACCGTCTACGGACGAACCCAACAGCTCCCTAAAGCACATGACGGAGCGCCCGCTCGACTTCAACCTTCCGATGCCTCGAACCACGCCCCTATGCCACAAATGGCCCACACTGCATGTCATTACGCTAGTGCATCAGTGTCCTAACAGCGCGGTCCACTGGACACGCACGCATATCCTTGCTATCACCTCATGCGACTGCGCCCAGGCTCACTCGTGTTGTCGCGCATGATGCCTTCGTCGCTGCTTGCACAACGCCGACAACCGACTCGGCCGCCCCTGTCACCGCTGTCACTAAGGGGCTCCGTCTGCACATCAAGTCAATGGCCACACCTGCAACAGAGTCTACCTGTACCGGCAAATCACTGAACGCCCCCGCAAGACGCCGGGTGCACTGGGCTGTGCACCTAGCCCCTATCTACAAGTAGTAGCTGGCATCACAGTCCTGACCCGACACGAGGCCAAACCGACAGCCCCTGCCCTACAGTACGGTATTAGCCGTGTTTACGGCCCTCATACTACCATGCCTGCCCGCCTGCCTGCCTGCTGTCTCACAACCCGCCCTTGATGCATACACCCTGAGAGCCGCTGGCTTGGCATGATGCGTCACCCGCCGCCTGTTGGCTTGCCCCTTCCCCCGAAGGGGGACGGGCAGAAGCCATTGCGGTCGCATCGAGCGCCGGAGGGGGGCCCTCCGGTTATTACTGCGTAGCGGTATGGGTTTTCCACCAGCAGCACAACACCATAACACGTCAACACACGCTAACGCCGGCCGCTCGCAGCGCCGACATTCTCCTTCCCTCCCGCCGCCGCCACGCCGCTGGACAATGCCGCCGCCGCCCCTCCCTTGCCCGACACTGCAACTGGGGCGTGCCGGCCCTGCAGGGGCCGCGGCGGCAGCGGCGCCGCCGCCGCTGCCGCCAGCTTGGTGCGCCTGGCCAGAGTCAAAGCCGGACCTGCCTTCAAGTGAGCAGCTGGCCCCGACGTCACGGCAGCCTCCTCCTCCAACTGACGCTGCTGTGGCTGCTGTGCCTGCGGCTTCTGAGGGGGCTGGAGCTGAGCCTTCTTGGCGCCGCCATCGCGGTTGCCGTGCCGCGCTGGCCCCTCCACACCCTCCATTGTTACAGGTGACTCGGCCTCGACCGAAGCCCCGTCCAACGCCGCCGCAGCAACGCCCGCTGCCGCCGCGGCTCCTGCTCCTGCCGCAGCGCCGCGGGCGCCTGCAGCCGGCGTCTTGCGCGCCGGTCCTTCCGGAGCGCTGTTGCTGCTGGCGCCTCCGCCGCTACCGCCACCGCGCCGCTGACGCGGGCCGGGCGGCTGCCCGCGCGGCGCAGCGCCACGGAGCGAGTCGCCACGCTTGTGGCCGCGCGTTGCCTCCGCCGCCGCCGCCACCTCTTCCGCCTCCTCCATCGCGTCGTCTTCCCCGTCCTCATCCTCATACTCCCCATCGCCGGAGGCCTCGCCGCCATCGTCGTCGTCGCCACTGCCGCTGCCAGCGTCGGGGTCCGCGGCGCCACCGGCGCCGCCCGGCCCGCTGCCGCCGCCACCACGGCGCGCGCCGGTGCCGCTGCCGGCGCCCGGCGGGCGGCGGTCGTCATCGTCACCGAGGTTGCCAGCGCCTGGAGCGACGCCGCCGGCACCGGTGGCGGCGGCCACCACGGCGGCGCTGGCGGCGCGGCTGCCGGGGCCGCTGACGCGGATGGCAAGGAAGCGCTCATCCTCCTCGGGTGTGGGCGCGATGCTGCATGGGTGCGACGCGGCAGGAGCGGCGACGCATTCGACCCAGACCACCAAGCAGTCCCAGACAACCAATCTACGCAGCCCCAGAACCTCCCAGCGTTTTCTGTGTACAACCGTGTGCCGTCTCCCCGTTGCTCGCACGCTGTCAGTAGCCTTGCTCAACGCTCTCCACCCTCCCTCCCTCCCACCCCGCCCACCTACCCTCCAGGCAACGCCTCAACTCCCAAGCACCCAACCCTTACCCTCCCTTCCCCCCGCCCTTGCCCTCCCTCCCTCACACCCCGCCCTTGCCCTTGCCCTCCCTCCCTCCCCAGTGACCCCGCCCACCTGCCGTCCGCCACCTGCAGGCAGCGTGCTATGAGCCGCGGGTCCACCAGGTTCATCTCGCGCAGGAGCAGCAGGTGCAGCGCCAGCGCCGAGCGCAGGCCCGGGTCGGCTCGAAGCTGAGGGCCGTGCTCGCGGGCAAACTCCAGGCACCTGCAGGCGGCGAGCGTGTGTGCCGTTTGCCGTACGAGGGGTGCAGGTGGGGTTCCCGCGGCGCGAGGGTTGCAAAAGGAGTGGTGAGCGGTGGCTTGGTTTGGGGTTTTGGACGGGTGGGTGTGGTGGGAGCGCTGTCGAATCCCCGCCAGAGCGCTCGCCCGAGGCCTACGCGGCGGCGCACCTCTTGCGGGTGATGAAGTCGGCGTAGAGCGGCCGCCGCCGGGCGAAGGCGCTCCACAGCTTGAAGAAGGCGCGCTCGGGGTCGCTCAGCGGCGTGTACATGCGTGTGCTTGATGTGGTCATATGCCGGTCAAACGCGGCCTGCAGCAGCAGTGACACGGGAGCGGCGGCGGCAACAGTAATCGCCGGACTCAAATGGCAGCGGCAGCAGCAGCAGCAGCAGCAGCCGTGGCAACCACAACGCAAAATGGCAAGGGCAGCACCGGCGCGGTGTGGATACCGAGACACGTCAAGCACATTGCAATAGAGCTCAGGCCGAACACTCCTTTGGGAAGCCTTGTGCACCCCCTGGCTCGAGACGTTAAGGAAGCACGCAAGCAAACGTGTGCGCCGTACGCCTGTTCGGCCGGTCCCCATCGCGCAATAATCCGCAAGCCCCGCCCCGCTGAGCCCTGGCAGCACGCACCTCCCACTCCTCATCGTCCGTGTCGTCATCGCTGTCGTACGGCCCGAACATCTCGGCGGCCAGGCCGGGCACCGCGCTGCGGCAGTGAAAGTAGCGCCGGCCCGGCGGGTGGATCCCCGGAGCCAGGGCCGAGGGTGGCAGCACGTGCGCAGAAGGGTGCCTGGGGGCAGCGGCGGGGGCAGCTGCGCCGCCGCCGGAGCGGCGCTGCGCCGGCTGCAGTTGCGGCTCACCACCAACAGCGGTGCCGGCGACGGCCGGCTCGGCGACCGCGTCCGCGCCTTTCCCTGCCGCTGCCGCCTTCAATGCATCCTGCAAAGGTTCAGGCCAAGCATGCACCATAAGGACCGGTGCTACCTTGTGCTAATAGCTGCAATATCCTGGTCACAACTTGATAAGACCAGGCGCTCCATACCCGGACTTGCGACCAAAGCTGCAGCAGACGCAACTGCATCGCATCGTGCTATTTAGCTTATTGGGCGATACGAAGTACGCACGCACGTGCATATGTAATCCAAGCATGCCGCTACAAAGCAACCGGCCTCACCCCGGCAATGGTGCGGCGGACGGCCTCCACCGTGACCTGCACCAGCTCCGTGGGGCCCGCGCCGTCCTCCCAAGCATCGGCAGTAGCACCATCTCCAGCACCAGCGGCAGTAGCAGTCGCTCCCTCCTCCACAGCGGCAGCAGCAGCAGCCTTGGCGCCGGCAGCTGCCGGCGGCTCCGCCACCTTCTTCGCAGCCTGCCGGCCGCGCGATGCCTTCAGGTCCGGCTGTGCCTTGCCCGGCGGCTTCTCCGCCGCGCCCCTGCGCCCCTGCTTCTCCTTGCCTTTGCCCTTCTTCCCGGCTGCCCCAGCTTCCTCTCCCTCCACCTCCATCTCATCATCCAGAATCACAACGTCATCGTCGCTCTGCTGCGAATCCGAGCCTGCACCAGAGTCCGACTCAGAGCCGGAGGCGCTGTCCGGGATGCCCAGGCGCGCCGCCACCTGACGCGACAGGATGCCTCGCATGAGCACCGGGCCGCGCATGCCCGCGCGCCGCACGTACCGCCAGGACTGTGGTTGAGAATGGAAAGAAGCGAGGGGGGCACTTCAATCTCTACCTGAAGCATCCGGCGTCGAGGGGCAGGGACAGGGCCACCCAGCGCCAAGCATACATCGCCATGTGGCAGGATGGGCGGCTGGTGAGGTAAGGGCAGGCCGGCGCCGCCGCGCCAGCGTAGCCGCTGCTGTCAGCGCGCGGCAGCACTGGCCTCCGCCCAGGGAGCCGTCCCGCCACACCTTCCGCCCTCCACTCCCACGTCCTCCGCCCCCACGTTCTCCGCCCCCACGCCCTCCGCCCCGGGACTCACCAGGCGCTGCTGGACGGGCGGCACGGCCGCCGTCTCTGCCCGGGGCGAGGGCTCGGCCCCGGGCGAGGTGTCGGCCGAGGGCAGCGCCGCCAGCACCAGCACGTCCTCCACAGCTGCCTTCAGGTCGCGCCGAGCAAAGTCCACGGCCTCGGCCGGCAGCCGCACCTGTTGGACGAGAGGGCGGAGCCGGAGGAGGAGGAGCGTCAAGGGGAGGAGGAGAAGGAAGAGGAGGTGGGCGGCGGTGTGACGGTAGAGTAGGCTGGGGATTGAAAGGGCCAATGAGAGGGCGGAAGATGTAAAGAGAATGTTTCGGCCGCCGCACCAAGCACACAGCGGCCGACGCCGCCAGTTGGCTAGACAGGTCGCTGGCGCGCTGAAACGGCCGACCCACCTCCACCACATGCCGCCGCTCCTTTGCCGGCGCTGCATCGCCGGCGCCGCCGTCCATGCCGACGGCACCTCCCTTGGCCGCCCCATGCCCACGCCTGCTGCTGCCGCCGCCGCCCTCCGCCGTCAGCGCTGATTGCGGCGGCTCCGCGGGCGCCGCCGGGGTGCATATGTATCGGTAGAGGCCGTGGCTTGCGGGTAGGTGCGCTGCTAGGCCCTGTGGTGGGCGGGTTGGCATCAAGTCCTGGCTGCATTGCAGGCATGCCGTACTGATACTGCACCCGTACCATACCGCCGGCTGCCAAAACATCGCTTTTCCGCATCCACCCAGACCCAGGCAAACACACCATACCGCATTGCACCCACAACCATCCCTAACCCTAGCCCTGGCCCTAACTCCGTGCCCAAGGCCCACGCCCGCACCTTGAAGCCGGCGCACACAACGGGGCACATGAGGCACCTGCACGCGCCGCCCGGGCCGATGCGGAGCTCCTCACTGAAGAAGCGCTCCTTAAAGGGCACTGCGGCGGGGGCCGCGGCAGTCGCCTGCGTCTGCTCCTTGCCCTGCTTCACCGCGCCGCCCTGCCAAGCGACGTCGTGGCAGGGCCGGGCGTCACCAGGCAACTAGATCAGCAAGCAGAGCAGGGCAGAGCCCATTTCAAAAGCAGGAGCATGCGTGTGAGGCACCCAGGCAGGACACGGCAGGATTGCCCCTGCGCGCAGGACTGAGGGCACCACTCACCCGCCCGCCCTTCTTGCGGCCCTGGTGCTGGTCCGCCTCCTTTGCCTCCGCCGCCTCTACAGCAGCCGCAGCAGCCGCCTCCTTCGCCGCCGCCTCCTTCGCCGCGATGTTCGCGAGCTGCTCCTGCATCCAGTCCGCACGTGCGGAGACGCCGCCGGCGCCATCACCACCGCTTCCGGTTGCGTTAGCCGCCGCCGCAGCTGCCGCCGCCGCCGCCGTGCCCATGCCCTTCAGGGCATCTCCGGTTGCCCAGGCAGCGTCGCCGTCGGCCAGGCCCGCTTCCGCCGCCGCCGCCGCCCATGACGCATCGTCGAACACGTACCGGAACTCCACCACAGAGCCCTCGTCGGCATCTGCTTCAATCACACAGCAACATCAAATTGCAGCATGGCGTGTAGGGCATGGGTTTGACTGCAGCTCTGAACCGCGGCACGCCTAGGCTAGGGGCAGTCGCGCAATGCATGCACTGCGCCATGAGTGCTAGCTAGCACTGCACTGCGCACGGAACGCCGAACGTCGCCACCGCCATCAAATGCTCACCAGGCGATTCCTGATGCGCAGCTGCTGCGGCCGCCGCTGCAGCGCCAGAGGCGGGGGGCATCATCACGGTGCGCAGCTCCCGCACGCACACCGCAAATGATTCCACCACCGCCGCCTGGCCGTCCGCCGCCGGCGGCAGCGTTGGGGCCGCCCCCTCCCCCGCTGCCGCCGCGCCGCCGTCCTTCGAGCTGCGCATGCTGCGCTTGGCCCGACCGCGTCCCTCCCCCTGCTCAGCCTGCTTCTGCTGCTGCCCTGCCGAAGACAGGCTGCGGTCTACATTGAGCAGGTGGGTGGTCAACGTGCGCCCTGCTCCCCCCGACAAGCTGCACGTGGACCTTGTGAGGCGGCAGCGCTGCAGCTGCAGCTCGCCCACAGCCCCCGCGCCCTCCTGCCTCCGCTTCCTTCCACGCTCGTCCTCGTCGGCGCTGCTACTGCCACCGTTTGTCGCCGCAGCGGCTGTAGCGGCGCCCTCCGCGGCGCCGAGCACGCCGTCCAGCGGCTGTAGCGCGGCCCAGGCAATGCAGGGGTCCGACAGTAGCCCCAGCAACTTGCGGTTGGTCGGGCGCAGGTCTGTGTTGCCATCGTTGTACAAAATCGCACTTTACATAATCGCAGCTGCAAGTTGTAATGCTTCGCAGCTATGTCCAGCCTTCCGGCCTCAAGAATACACCGGCGCACGTTTCACATGTGTGCATGCCACACTGCGCTTCCGCTCACCCGTGTTCACAAGGCGCGCCACCCGAGACTCGGGCTGTAGCCCCTGCAGCTGTGGGTGGTGGTCTGCGGCCAACAATAAACAGGTGAGGGCAACATGCCACTGACGTCTTTCATACGAGCGCGTGAATGCGGCAAGCGCCTTGCCAGACGGCACGTGTGGGACCGCCGCTGCAGCCCCCAACCCGCCATCCTGCGTTCCAGCACCCCGTGGGTGCCCGCACCTGACGCGAGCAGCAGCAGCACCGGCCTGGTGAGCGGCCGCTTCGGCAGCGGCAGGCACACCGTGCGGGGCCGCGGCTCGCGCACTGCGCCCCCCGTGCCGCCCGTGCCACCCTCGCACCCCTCCTCCTCCCCCTCCTGGTGCGCGCCATTCCCGGAGCCGTCGCCGCCGCTGCCTGGCTGGGGCACGCCGGTGTCGAGTGCGACCGCGGCGGCTCGAACCGGCTTGAAGTCCTGCAGGGAGTCCATGGGGTGTATCGTAATAGGGTCTTGAAAAGCACAAGGGGAGCGGGTCGACACTGCGCCGTGGCGCAATATGCTGATAAAGCATAACCATCTTTGACAGTGCAGTGAGACTGCAGCGGGGTGGCGCAGCCGGTGCGGCGTGCAGAGAAGGGATGGGTAGGTGCGGACTGCAGAGAGGGGCCGGAGAAGTGGCCACGTGTCCTGTGAGCGCGTGTCGCCAGCCTCCCGCCTTTTAAGCCCTCCCGACCGCTTACCCGTCCAGTGCTCGCCGCCTCCGCCAGCACCACCAACAGCGTCACCTGTGAGATTGCATGTCCAAGTAAGTACGGTACTGTATGTACGGTGCGAGGAGCTGCTGCGCATGCGGCATGTGCGCCAGTGCTTGTGGTATGCTGCGCAGCGCTGGATCTGTTGCGCAGTCTGGGCACAGCCCAATGCCAGCAACCCCGAGAGACGTAAAATCACACCTGCTGCGGTACCCCCTTGCCGGACACAGCCAGTCCGTCTAGCCGCACACGCAGCTCCGACCTGCGGTCACCGCGCGTTCAACAGCAGTGCCGGCAGCAGGTTAGGCGCCTCAGCAAACACGCCCCACATACAATGCGCACACCGAGCAACATTCCCCTTGAGCAGATCATGCAGGAGGAATGCTGACATGGCAGCTTGCAAGGACCTGATGCAGGTGGCCAGCATTAGCATTCTAGACGTTCTCACCCTGTGGCCTCGACCGCATGCTTCCTAGAGAGCGCGTAGCTGAGGTTGCGCTGAAGGAAGCGTGCCTGTAGGGGGCGGGGGCAGCAGAGGGCAAGGAGAAGTAAGAATGCTGCTGGTTCTTTCGCTATTGCATCACGCCCGACACGTCAGAGCGACATCAAGAGCTGCTGTTGAATCTAGCGCTTCCGCGTGAGGGGCGAGGTGGGGAGGGGGCGGTCAGGCTGTCGAGCACGTTGCAAACAGCTGTCCAACTCACCGGACGGGTTTTATCTATAACTCCATACAGGAGTGAAGGGTGGGTGAACAGGTGCAAGCGCTTAAGCGAGACGGCAGCGTCTGCGCCTGCCCCGTGCACCATTTTCCCGCTCAGCGCGCCTTGAGCTGAGCCAATTGAAGCTAGGACATATTAAAAATAATCACGATACATCCGGGGGCCAACTTTGACGCACGCCGCACAGAAGCGGAACGTGGAAGCGGAAGGTTAAGCGAGGTTTTGACACAAGGTTTGCACCGTGCAGTGCAGCTTGGCTGTATACTGTACAACTTGTCTTTTACTGTTGCCTACGCTTTGTGTGGCTCTTGATGTCAGCTTAGTTGCCGGCATTGTTTTTACCCGCCAAATGGAGTTCCCGCCCATCGCTGCATAGTTCCTCGATAACACACGTTCCCCTTGCAACATACAGTCAAGCTGTGATGATACTATGTTTTCCGTGAGACCGTGGGGCCAGTGGGGCACATGTGCCAGGGACCGCTTGCGCTCTGTCGGGCCATCCTCATGCTCCCCACAACTCCCGACAAGCACGGCCGAGGCGGCGTTTCCCCTTGCCGCGAACCTTGGTACTGCTTTACTTACTGGTCACGCTGATCAATATTGGCTCTTGAAACCGATTCCCTGTGCTACCCTACCCTATGGCCTTTCAGGCCGCGGCGCAGGCTGCCGCAGAACGCCGGTGCCCGTGTTGCAGGCACATCCTGGCCTGTTCTGGCCGTTCCCACGGTGTCAAGTACCTTACTACCTTCGCGTCCAACAGCATTGGGATATGGTAGTTTCCGGCTTCAAACGGGTAAAAGTTAGATGTCGCTTAAGGCTTCATGCCGCACTTCATCTCCATCGATATCCGCCCTGACCGCTATGCTACCCAGATGCTGCGGGCGGCGCCACTGTCACACTTCGGACTGGCCGGCTGGCCACCTCTCTGTTAGTCCATCCTTGGTTCGCCTTCCTGAATCCAGGCAACGCTTTGACTTAATTCGACACAAGGACACAATTTGACTCTCGGCAATACGGCAAACCGACTTGCAACATGTAACCGAAACCCGACCACTCGCAACTCTTCCAAGACACACGAGACCGGCAGCAAAGCATCGAGCATTCGTGCGTACAGCGCCCTGCAACACGCCTCGCTACTGGCAGACTCCATAATGCAACTCGGACAGTTACAGCGTGCGCTACGCACGACCAGCATTGAGTGCCAGCTTCACTAGCTACACTGTTCTTCAGAACACATGCCCACTGCCGCAATTGGTCAGTCAGGCACACGCTCATTCAAGCTCATTCATATTGACACAATATGGCCTGCCTGTAATGCGCTGGTGCTGACACGGCCCCTGCACGCACATATTGTACGAAACTCGTCAAGACCTGCCAGAGTACTAACATCTCTGTGTATTAAGACACGCCAGCGCCTCCTCGGCACTATGTCGCAATGCTGTGTATGCTGCCGGCGCTGCAGGACCGCTCCGCTCTCCTGCCGTAGACCCTACAACGGCAGTCGCCGCTCCCCTCCGTAAGCCCTCAAACGCGCTCCGTTCCAACTGCAACGCCCCTCAGTGATGCCCCGTGCCCGCCGCCGCGTGCTTGATGTGGCGCTCCCAGCCGGCGATGATGGCCTCTGTGCCGTAGTCCACATGCTGCCACTCGGGCAGCGCCTTGAGTGCGGCCAAGTACCTGCGGTGGAAACATTGAAGGTAACCATTACACCTCGCGACGCACTCCACGTTTCGTCTGCCACTGTGCAGTTTCCGCCCTCGCTCCGCCAGTCCCTTGCGCGCCCCCTGCTCTGCCTCACTTGTGCAGCGCCGTGAACCTGGCCGGCAGCTCCCAGCCCTTGAAGTGCTTGAGCGCTACCACAGCATGGTATAGCTTGGGCGCCAGCGAACAGTCGGTGCCGTTGAGGTGCTGCCCGCCGAACAGCGGACCCTGGGGAATGTGGCAGTGGTGGCGTTGTTGCGCATTATGTGGTGTTGGCGGTAATATGACTATATTAGAGCTGTTGGTGCTGGCTGTTGTGGGGATGCTGGCGGGCGAGTGTGCGCCGAGTGCGGAAGCGCGGTAGAGGTTTGATGAGTGAGACCGGAGGAGGTGAGAGGCGCGAGGGGCCGGCATGAGAGCGCTGCAAGGGGTGGTTGCGGGGGGCGGTGTCGTGCCACCCACCTGGGCCTCGTGCTGCCTCAGGTAGTCATCCATGCCCGCCAGCTGCTCCTCCAGCGCGGCCACCTTGTCGGCCACCTCCGCCGCCGGGCCGATCAGGATGGCACGGAAGTTGGGGAACAGTTTGGCGCCGCTGCGGGGTAGAGGCAGCGGGATAACTCATTCCAATCCCAGATAGGCCATTGCTAAAGGCAGGGGGAGTTGAACGCAGCAGACATCAGACGTGGGCCGCGGTGCCCTCCCACGCCACCGTGCCACATCTGTAAGCCCGTGCTCACATTTCTGCTGGCACGGAGGACTGCAGCGAGGGCTCGGGGTGCTGCTTCTCCAGGTGCACCACAATGACATCGCTGTCAGGCATGTACGGCGCATCGGGACCCTCCTTGATCACGGGAACCTTGCCGCCGCTGGCCTCCAGCAGCCTGCGACGTGTTTCGTAGCGATCTTGTCAGTAGCAGAGCGGGATGTTGAGGCAGAGAGCCGCAGGCTTAAAGATAAGCATATGCACTGGGCGGTCAGCGATGCCCTGCCATGGGCAGGAAGGCCCCAACGGGAAGCGCGGCCTGAACTGCTGGCCTTTTAAGACGCACAACGCACCAGGCGGGCTTGTTGTCGAAGTCAATGTACTCCATCTTGTAGGGTAGCTTCTTGGCCTCGTACGCCAGTAGCACGCGGTGGCAGAAGGGGCCTGCGGTTGCGGGTGCGCATTCGGAGGCGGGTCAGCCATGCTGTGAACGGAAGCGGACCCACACCGTCCCCTGGGACCCTGTCACCCAGCCACATTGCCACATGCTTGAAAGGTGCCCGAGCTGGTGCACCAGTAAGTCTGCTTAGGTCGCTGCTGAATCGACTGCTGGCAGTGCGCAATAGCTTGAGCAGGGACTCGCTATGCGTTCCAGAGGGTTCATGCAACACCCCCAGATGCTTCGCGTGACCACGTCCACGGACTCACAGTCCAGCAGCTTGTTCTTGGCCGGGTCGCCCTTGACATAGATGGTGGTCACGGGGGTCGCCATTGCTTTAATCGAGTGGCGCGGAAGCACGAGTCCTCGACGGAAGCTGGAGAACTTTGGTGCAAGCGTAAGGTTCAAGGTCTTGGAAGAAAGCATTATAACAATATGCAGCAAAATCGCTGAGCTATATATAAGCAGGGATGCGCGACCTTTGCCAAGGTTTCGTTAAGGATTACGGATGGATGCTCAACTTCGCTTGCAACGTGGACGCTGCTGCTTGCAATTGTTACGTATCTGTACCATGTCAATGAGTACCTTAACGCATGCAGCATGGGCTCAGCGGCTAGGAACCTGTGATAGACCCCTGCCTGGCGTATCGGTCTCTTTCCGGTCCCCGGACCCGCCCGACTCGCTGCTGCCTCCAGGTGGCGATGACCTCACCTTAGGCACGCCATCCTCGAGTTCCACTTCGCTGTCAATTGCCAAGCTTCACTGTGCCGCAGGCAGCCCATGTCCTCCAAGCGCTTACAAACCGGGGCCAATCCCAGACCCTCGCAGGCCAGGTTCGTGTCCCAGCGTGTCCTTCCTCACCCCCCAACCCGTCAAGCAGCACTCAGCACTGGCGCGGACTCACTGCGCACCCATATAGGACTATTCATGCGTCGCACAGCCGATACCACCACCCAGCTACCACTGCCAGATGCGGCCTAGTCGTCACGGACGGGGCTGCGTTAACATACTACACCACCACGATTTTCTTCACGCCACACATGGCGCCCGCGACGTCATGCACGCACGTGCATGTCCACCATCCAGAGCACAACGTGCAGCCAAGCGCATGCACAAACAGGTCGCTTGAACGCGTCAAAAGCATGATATGGCGTTGCTTTCCTAGGTTTTGAAGTGAAGAGCATGCATACATGACACATCTACTTACATGTTGCGGCTTGTGCAACCACAGTGCACCAGCATACACATCACGCCTAACCCCGCAAGTGTCCCTGCCCCCCGGCTACAGGTAGAAAAGCAAATAGCGAGCGTACTATGCGTGCAACGTGCTATTCCGAATGAGCACAACAGGCGCGGTGCGCAACTATGCATATCTGGCCCAAACCCAACAATGCACCAGCCCGCATGCTGGGCTTCCATGTTCATGCTGACCTTCAATTGCCAATTAAACGAAGTTTTCACACCGAAAGACATGTCGACGGACCGAACTCACGGGGGCATCTCGCCCTGACGGTGAGGTACCCGTTGCCATCATGTCCCCATGTTCTCTCATCACCTCGGCTCATCAACAGTCCGCGCTTGTCCGTACCCCGGCTATGTCCCGGAGATGAAGCTCCTCACCGGCAACCGCGTCCGCCCACCTTGCGTTGTAGCTGACGATTGTTGACATCAACATTTGGAGTTCCCACTCCACAACACGCACTATGGACATAAGGAACGCTCTAACAGCTAGGCCTAGCGAAGTCACCGGCTCCTGCGATGGCTCGCCGGAGCCGCTTGCAGAAGTGGACCTCTACTTTTCTTCTAAGGATGATGCACAAGGCGGTCCACCTCCAACTAGCCTTCATCCGCGATGGAAATGCAAAACACGCCCGAATCCCGCAAGTGCATACATCCCGACAATTGTCAACTGCTGTCCCGTACAACGCCCTCCCCTCAATACGTCAGTTGCCGCTGCTGCACCAACACCCGGCATACGCGCCCCGGGTTGCTCCCAAGCCCACTCCGACTCCACTCCTGGTAACGCGCTTGCTCACTGCCCGGGCGCGGGCCCGGGCGGCGGCGGCATACTGTACATGGGCGGCGGCATGTGCTGCTGCTGCTGGTGCTGCGCCGCCGCCAGCGACTGAAAAGCCATTTGCATGCCCTGCGAGTGTCAGCGGCGCGTAGGGCTTTCGTTGGAAACGTCGCTCACAACATGCACCAGCCCCCGCTGAAACGCCCTCCCTCTGGCCGTGCACCACACAGGCAAAGCCCCGCCTCCCGACAGCAACAAGAGCAAAGACGAACACGCCATCTCGAATTGGCACGGGCCAGCACGAGCTAGTCCATTACCTATGCAAGTACACCACAGCACGCGCGACAGCGGCACTCTCATATGTAGTAGTGCCCCTACAAAACATCGCACCTGCACGTAGCCCTGCACGGCGCTGTAGGCCTGTTGCGAGTCCATGCCCGTGGCCAGCGCCTTGTTGTAGGCGTCGTTGAACCAGGCCTGCATGTCGTTGTACGGAGATGCGCCGTACTGCGGCGGCGGCGCGCCGTACTGCTGTTGCTGCTGCTGCGGCGGGCCCTGCGGCGGCTGCATGGGCGGCTGCATGGGCGGCTGCATGGGCGCGCCCATCGGCGGCATGTACGGCTGCACGCCCGGCGGCGCGCCGTACTGCTGGTGCTGGTGCGGGTGCATGGGCGGCGGCGGGCCCGCCATGGGAGGCGCGCCGTACGCCTCCGGGACACCCGCGAACGCCCCCGGCGGCGGCATGGTCGACACCGCCGGCAGCGGCTGTACTGGTGCGCCAAAGGCCATGGGAACCGACGGTGCCTGCTGCTGCTGTTGCTGCTGTGGCGGCGCCTGGTGATGCTGCGGCTGCTGCGGCGGGCGGGCAGGCGCCGGCGTGGGCTCGAAGGCGGCGGCGGAAACGGACAGCTTGCTCGCCTTGCCGCCCGCGCTGTCACCGCCGCGCGTGCGCGCCCCCTCCGGAGCCACGCCCGGCGGCGGCCCGTTGTCCGCTGCAGCTGCCGCCGCTGAAGCCGTGGCCTTGCCCGCCATCTTACTGTACCGCCGCACGCCGCCTGTGTCACCGCCCGCGTCCACCGCCGCCGTTGCCGGGGCGGCCGTCGCCGGGGCCGCTACGGGCTTGCTGCCAGGCAGCGGCGGGAACTCCTCCTCCAGGGTCCGGCCGCGGCTGTGCTCGCGGTTGCCCGCCGCCGGCTGTGACTGCTGGTAGGTGCCGCGGCCTGCGCCGCGGCCGCTGGGCCCCGCGCCACGGCCATAGCCGTCGCTGGCGGGTGGCCTGCATGCAGGGTGGGTCAAGCCATGTGACGACACAGCAACACAGGGGGCCACGAACAAGACCACGTCATGTCTGTAGCGGCCCTTGGGGCATACTGCATGCAGTGATTATCCACATCGGTGTTGTCCCCACCTGCCCCACTGTCATCCCGGCCCCAGCCCCGGCCCCAGCAACAGCGATGGCTCCGGCCCCAAACCCCTGCCCTCGGACTCTGTGCTCGTTGGGCTTCGGCACAAGGATTACCCGCGCAAAACCACCTCTCATGCTAGCAATGCCCCCACCCCTTTTCCAGCAGCCACACCTGGCCCCGCGCCCCCGGCCGCCCATCGAGTCGTAGCCTCGCTCCCCGTTCTGGCTGCTGTAGTGCCGATCGCCGCCCGACGTCGCCGGCTCCTCCCCACGGTAGTAGTCACCCCGGCCCACAGCGGTTGCAGGCGCGCCGCCCGTCCGGCCGCCCCGGCCGCCCCGCCCGCCGAAAGGCGGCTCTGCCGGCCCCGGCCCGCGGCCGCCCCGGCCCCGGCCCGCTGCAGGCCCCGGTCCCGACGCCTCCGGCCCCGACGCGGGCTTGCTGCTGCCGATGAGAGTGTACCTGGAAGCAGGCGGCGGCGCCATCGCGGCGGGTGCCGGGCCCCTGCCGCCGCCGCGAGCCGGCGGCGGGCCGCGCCCGCGCCCGCCGCGGCCACCTGCCGACGGCGGCGGCGGCATGTCTGACAGCGCAGCCGCGGAGGCTGCGGCTGCCGCCGACATCTCGCGGGGTGCCCGGGCCGGTCGCTGCGGCAGTCCCACCAGTTCATAGTTGGAAGCGGGCGGCGTGTCGAAACGGCCGTCCGTCCTGCCGCCGCCGCGGCCTCCCAGACGTCCGCCACGACCTCTCCCGCCACCATTGCGCCGTGAGTAGCCTCCCTGCAGACGTCATGCACAGTGCAGTGGCGGTGCTGTGAAGTCTGCGACAGGCGTAGCCTCCTCAATCGCTGCTGCTGAGATTGACCTGGCGCGCTGGTAGCGCATCACGTGCCGATCCCCAGCAACGTCCTGAGTATTTCAAGCCTTCTTCGGACCTTGCCCTCACAGATCAAAGACGTGCTGGGTGAATCCATAAGTGCATTGACACTGTAACAACGGCCGCGGATGCGTCGCACGCTCGTGTGTGCGTACCGTCACAGACGCGCACATGATCTTCCCTGTGTGATTCAGAAACACAAATACATCCTGGCAAACTCACGAAGGCGTCCTCCGAGCCGCTGTCCTCCACCTCCTGGCCGCTCTCGATGGCCGCGAACTTGTCGTGCTGCCAGCGACCGTCCGTGTCGCTCTTGTACTTGCGCTCCGTGGGGGAGGCGCCAGGCCTAGAGGTGGCCAGAGTGGTTGTTGTTGCGGTTGAAAGGGGGTTCAATTAGTCAGGTGCAATGCACGCGTTACGAGAGAGCACAAACAGGGAGAGCAAAAGGCGGGAGAGATGCACACGCGCACAGTCCTTGCGCCTTGCAGCACCGTGCCCGCCTGCTCCCAAGCACTTCATTGTGCCGCTCCCACAGCCCCAACTCGCGCGTCACCTACTTGGCTGCCTCCGGCTCCGCGCTCTCCGCCTCGGCCCCGTATCGATCGTCGTGCAGCCAGAAGGCGCCGGAGGTGGGCACCTCAAATGGCTCTCGGAGCTTGGCCTTTTTCAGCCCTTCCGCAGCGTCGTCCTTAGCCAGCACGTCCTCGCCCTCGCCCTCCTCGCCTTCGCTCTGCTCCTCGTCCTCTCCAGAATGCTCCCCGCCATTCTGCTCTTTCTCTCCTTCTGTAACCCAATAAAGACACCAAGACCACATGCCATGACAAAAGGCGGGAGAGGTTCAGTCAACGCCGCCACTAGTGCTGATACGCGTATCGATAGGAAATAATACGTGTTACAGCAGCCGCACACGTCACGGCGACTCTGGCTCGGCGCCTCGTGCCCTGGCCGGCGTCGCGCGTCGCAATCCACTTACCAGGCACAGGCTCTGCTGCAACATCGTCATCGTGCTTCTCTTTTGTGTCGCCCTCTTCGGCGGCGTCAGCGTGGCCCGTGCTGTCGGCAACAGATGCCGCGTATTCTGCTGCGTCATGAAACTCAGCGTCGCCGTCCTCTGCTTCGTCGTCACTGGCACGACGACGACGCCCAGGCACCCGGACATCGAGGGCGTCCAAGTCCAGAGCCATGTCGCTCTCGGAGCTCTCCTTCCCTGCACAAGCCGAACCGCCGAACAGCTGGGATTAGGCCTGATATAGCTGAGTCATATGAGAATCACCTTGTGAGCAATCGGTGTTCAGATTTGAAGGTGGTCCTAGTCAACATTATAGATTCTCACGCAAGCCCCGTCCACCCTCTTCTGATCACTGGTTGCTGTTCCACCAGATCATTGTCTTACTGTAAAAGAAACTTCTCACCTAAGCCCGACTGCAGACTGAACAACGCTGGCTGGCTGGCCAGAGTCTCTGAAGGTTCTCTACGCGGCACGTTAACTACAGCCTATATTAATACCATATCAACGAAGTGTTATAACGTAGAGACGTTAGTTGCATTCCAGCGCCATTACTCTATCAGGGCCGGATCGGTGTCCATCCGGCTTGCCCTCCGGACCCCCGCTTCTTTGCCCTGTCTTTTGCATCCATGCCCTTCCCATAGGTCAGCACGAGTCCTGTGCGCCGCGTATCGAGCCACACAATCCTTTCATGCAACGCGTGATGATGATTGCAGGTTATTGGTTTCTGGGGGAAGGGACAGGGAGATGGGGTCACGTACCGGCCAAGACGGGCCAAGTAAGCCTGTCCAAAGTGCGAGGGCAACTCGGTGAGCACCTAGCCCCAATCGGCCCCCTTGACGCGGCAAATGGAATCGCGCCTCTGGGATTACGCTGCACACTACGGGACTCCCCCGTCAAGTTGGCGGGCCCCATGTACGGGCATAACCAGCGTGATTGCGTATTGTACGACCGCTGGTTGAATTTACTACCCTTCTCTATCACTCATCTGGCCGATTCCTACCCACCCTGCTCAGCACCCAAGCGGGAGTGACCATCGGATAGCCCTTAATCCGTCACGGCGCGTACATGAAAGGCGCCGGTCAGTTTTATAATGCTTCATCATATTTATGATGCAGTGGTGATAGGTGCTGGTCTCAGCGGCGTGGCATGCGCGCGGCGACTGGCTGCAAACGGCATTCGGATTCTCGTGTGCGACGCGCGTCAGCGAGTCGGCGGGCGAACCCTATCAGTGCCCGTGGAGAATAGCGGCAACGAGGACGCCTATGTGGATCTGGGCGGTCAATGGTGAGCGGGGGCGAGCGAGGTGCTGCGGCAGGGCCAGCGGTGCAATGGTGTGGCCGGGTGGAGCGGCGCCCTCCGGGGCTACGCACCACGCACCGGGGCCACAACGCCGTGAAGCAACCCATACCCTGACGTCACGCATCTTGGTTGACCAACGCATCATGCTTGGCCAACAGCCATGCCAAGAGCCACGGGCTGTCGCCCATCGCCAGCGCACGAAAGCGCAGCGAATACGGTACCTCCCACTCCCGCCGGCTTCCCGCAATCGCCCCTGCAGGGTGGGACCCACGCATTGGCGCTGCCTGCAGTTAGTGGCGGAGCTGCGCCTGTCAACCGTGCGGCAGCAATGGCTCCAGGATTCAGGGGCAGCGGATCAACCCTTGGCCCATACCACGATGCTAAGCTCGGGGGCCTCGGCCCCGCTCACGCCTACAGACGATGCAGAGCTAGCCTCCGTGTGTACGACTCTGGACACGTGGGCTATGAGCGTGAGGGATCCGGCCGCGTGGCCCGCCCACCCTCACGCGGCAGAGTGGGACAGGCAGAGCGCCGCTGACTACTTCCAGCGCTGCACCAAGTCCGAAGCGGTGAGGTTGTGAGAACCGCTCTGCCGTATCGGCGTACGGTATCCAGTTTCTTTGTAGCAACGCCCCCTAGATCAGCCCAGGATACGGGGCATGTACGGCATCCTTCAGATAGCAGGCCGGTCTGACGCCTGGACCTGACATCGCAGCGCCGCCGCAACCGCCCAATTACCCCAGCCGGGCCCAGCCACCCCACATTCCCACCAGCACCGCCGAGATCATGACCACAAACCCCACTGCCGCCGCCATCGCCATCACAACCACATCATAACTACAGCTTTCTCCACTATGACCTTTCTCGCCATCAACAGGTCCGACGTGAGCTGTTTACGCTGGTCCGCACCGTGCTGGCCTCCGAGCCCGCGGACCTCAGCCTGCTGTTCCTGCTCTACTTCCTAGGCCAGGTCGGCGGGCTACTGGCGGTAGCGGATGGCGACGGCGGCGCGCAGACCTTCCGCATTCGTGGCGGCGCCCAGCAGCTGTCCACCGGCATGGCGGCGCAGCTGGCAGGCGGGGGGACCAGTGTGCCGGCAGCTGGGGCTCGAGGCGGAGGAGCAGCGGGCGGGACTGGGGGAGGCAGGGGCAGCTGCGAGCTGCGGCTTGGCGTGCGCGTGGCGAGGATCGAGCAGCTGGGCAGCATCGCCGAGGCTGAGGGTACTGGGGCCGCTGAGGACACAGATAGCGGCGGCGGCTTCAGTGGCGGTGTGCGCGTGCGCTTGGAGCCCTCACACGACGGCTGCTGCAACGGGGCCGCCAGCGCCAGTTGCAACGGCACGGCCTGCGCAGGGGTGGTGACGGCGCGGTGTGTGGTGGTGGCCATGTCGCCTCCGCTGTGGAAGACGCTGGAGTGGAGCCCGCCGCTGCCGCCCGCCAAGCGCGCCATCACCGAGCGCATGTACATGGGGCGCTGCGTCAAGACCATTGCGGTCTTCGACCAAGCCTTCTGGAGCTGTGCCAGTGGCGGCGCCCTTCACGCTGCTGGCGGACCTGGTGCGCCGGAGCTGCAGCTACGGCGGCAGCGGCCGCTACAGCAACTGCAACAACAACCGCAACCGCCGCGGTCACAGCCGCAGGATCAGACAGTGCCAGGGAATACAGGTAGCAGACCGAAGCCGCACCTCGAGGACTGCGGCCCAGTGGCCAACCTGTTCCCCTCCGTTGTGGACGGCCGCCCCGCGCTGGTGGGGCTGGTCGTGGCGGCCGCCGCCGCCTCCTTCGCGGCGCTGCCGGCGGCGGAGCAGCGCCGTGTGGTGTTGCAGCAGTACCGGCAGTACTTTGGCGACGATCGGGCTGTAGCAGGCTGCCGTACCTTCCTAGTGAAGGACTGGATGGGCGAGAGCTACAGCCGTGGCTGCTACGCCGCAGTCATGCCGCCGGGTCTGGCGTCCTCGTCGGCAGCTGCTACAGCCGCCGGGTGTGATGGGGCAGGCCCGGAGGAAGTGGGCGACGAGGGGCGCGGCACGGGGCGTGGCAGTAGCGGGGTGTGGGGCTGCGGTCCGGACGCGGCGCGCGCACCGATGTGGGGTGGGCGAGTGTACTTCGCGGGTACGGAGCTGGCGAGGGAGTGGGCTGGGTACTTTGAGGGGGCGTTGGAGTCGGGCTACCGTGCTGCAGACGAGGTGGCGGCGGCACTTGGTCTCGGATCAGGTGAAGGGAATGCGCATGCCGCTGGTCCGGCGTTCAGCAGGCTTTAGCAAGGCTTGTGATAAGGCTTGCAACGCATAAGCAAGCCGTTCGCCAGCACGTATTGATCTGATCACTTATCATATCGCACGAGTCACCCTTCTGCAAGGGTATCATAGTGTGCATGATGGAAAATTTGCGGTACATCCTAGACCGTGCCGAAGAGTAGGCGTTTTAGTGCCTGCGATTGACGGGAATGTGGGGCATGCTGTGTCGCCATGCAATGACAGCCTTCCAATACTTCAGTCATCGCGTCGGGTACATTGCCCATTCAAAGCGCGGGCTGTAAGGAGCTGTTCGGTGCGTCCGTAGGCGGTACCCGCCGTTGCAACTACGGTTGTGCTGTACGCGCAGCACGGGGGATTCCAATCACGCTGTCCGGCCTAGGTTTGTGATGTATGCGATGGGACAGTGTTAAGGCAGGTTGGTGAAGTCCCGTAGGGTGCAGCTGATTCCCAGACCCCAGCAGATGGCAAACAATTTGCAACGGCAGGGCAGGAGTGCGCGGCAGGTTGAACGCCGGAGTTACTGTGCCGACAAGTTGCTGGCTGGCTGGAAGTTTGCTGACGCGCATTCCTCACGCTCCGGGCGCCCGGCCAGGCAATAGCACCACACAGACACACCGCGGCGCCACACTCACGGTAGGTCTGTGATGTGGGGAGCTGCCAAACCGGCCGTCTAGCCCTCGTACACCGTTCCGGTTGTCGCATGTTTTAGGCTTAGACAACACATTGTTGCTTCGTGTGGGAACGTGGCCAGTGCGAGAAAGCCTCGGATGCCCCGGGTCGGCTGGACAGTGACAGTCCACTGGCGTCGGTTGGCTGTAAGAATCGTGAGGGTATACCCAGCGCAGTGCTTGGGGCACCCTAGCCACTGAACGTTATAGAAGCTGTCATCTCTGCACTGTCATCTCCGCACACAGCCTTCGAATCTTTTTTTGGATCTCCCGCAAGCCACACAGCAGCAGTCCGCTGCCACCATCCGTGGAGGTAGTAGCATGAGTCATCCCTCACACAGCGCATGCCAGCCGCATGCACTGAGCCACTGACAAGCTTCGACATGCACACTAGAGACCACGGGACACAAAGCCACACCAGCACAGGCCGGGATCCCTTCCCGGCAGAGAGAGGCAGATTAAAAGCCCACCCCCTGAAGCAAACCGTTCCGCGCATATATTAGCCCCCACATGAGCTGCTGAATGCCAAGTCCAGTCCACCTAAGAATGTGTGGTGACAAGAACAGACCGTCCTACCCTAAGCCAGCCAAGCTACCTCGTACCTTATATCAATGAAGCGCGCGCCCAGTGATGCCTACTCTCTATATCGATGTCCCCCATTAATGCCCTGGACTGCACGTCAGTCATACATCTACGTCCTCTTTTGAGGCCAATCGCGCGAGTGCCGCCTACCTAGCTTGCCTCACGACTAGCCAGCATGAATGCCAGCAGCCCCACTGACCCATCACTCCTTACTGGCCCTGCGACTGCTTGCGCGCCTCCTCAGCCGCCATCATTGCCGCCGACGCGCCCGCGCTGATGGGCGGGTACGCACCCGGCCCCGCAGCTGCCGCAGCCGCCGCCTCTGCCCCGCCCCAAGCCTGCACCTGCGGGTACAGGGCTGACGGCGCCGCCGCATCCGGCGCGTACGGCGGCATGTACGGCGCCGACGGTGCGGACACCGCCGCCGCCGGGTACGGAGAGGTGGGGTACGGTAGCGTCGCGCCCGCCTGCTGCTGCCCCACCGCCGCCACGCCCGGGTAGGCCGCGCTCTCGTGCGGTGCGACCGGCGCCTGCAGCGAGCCTGTGATGGCAAGCTGGTTGCCAGCCGGCACGACCGGATACAGATGCGGTTCTGCCGCCGCTGCTACCTCAGACCCCACCGACAGCTTCACGTCATCCGCGTCCAGAGCCTTTCCGTTTTCGCTGTGCCTCTTCTCGTCCTTGCCCGCCATCGCCACCGCCACGCCCGCCGTGCCCGCGGCCACCGCCGCCGTGCCCACGGTTGCCGCTGTAACGCCTGCCGCAGTCGCAGTGCTTGCAGCCACGGCCGTCGCGCCCACCGCCGCAGTGGCGGCCGACCCGGCCGCCTGTGTGACCGTCACGGGCATGGGCGCCGAGACCGCGGTCGGCACGCCAGTGGCCGCTGCGTACGCAGCAAAGTGCGGGTCGCCGGCAGGTGCCGAGGTGGTTGCGGCGGGTCCGTGCTCGGGCACGGTCTCCAGGTTGCCGAGCGGCGCGGCCGCGGCCATCGCCACGGCGGTTGGCAGCACCTCGCCGTCTCGCACCATGTCGTACACCTGGGCGTTGCTGGGCAGCACTGCAGAGCGCATCCAGGAGAGAGGGCAGCAACGGTGAGCAGGCAGTACGGCACTTGCACAGGTGTACGCTCGATGGTGGGAACAGCGCATGGCGAGCTGGTGGCAGCAAGCTGTGCTCCTGCGTTGCACTGGACACTTACCCAGGCCGGTAACTTGAGAGGGGCGCAGCGACAGGCTCTTGACAACCGTTCCCTGAGCAGCCAGGCTCTCCAGCTGTAGGCGCCCAAGCGCAGGCATGTGGGCAAGGTATACGAGTCAGCGCAACGCCCCCGTTCCATCGGAACAAAATTGGAGGGGTACAGTTTCAGTGCCAGCGCTGTGGCAACGGCGGCTGCAGATGCGAGACATATACGTTCCTTGCAACCCGCATAAGGTACATGGGGCCAGCGCAACGCTGCACCAATCACCCGCTGCATCGCGTTCCATTTCATTGCTTAGCAACCAGTCCTCCCGTCTCACCTGCTTGATGACGGTGGCCTGGAGCGCGGCGGAGGGCAGTCCCGTCTCGACCGGCGTGTCCAGGTTGATCTTGGGTACGGCCTTAATCACATCCCTAGACACGTCAAACATCACCACCTGCGGATGCAATGCACCGAAGAAGGCGCAGCGGGAGTGAACGGGAAGAAGCAAAGGTAGCTGAGGGCGCTGAGATGAAAGCGTAAGGAGTTGAGGCTGCTGGCCTGCTAGCGGCCACGCCCCGAAGACAGCCAGCAGGAGGAAAGTCTGCGTAACGCTACTCAGTGCTCGTACTCGGCGCAAGGGACCCAGGTTTACAGCATCACAGACGGCGCTGCATCCACGCCTGTATGGCCACGCGGCGCTCACCTCTTGCTCCTTGAGCACGTACACGCCGTCCTCGTTGGGCACCTGCACCGTCACGTGGCAGCGGAAGGTGGTCAGGCGCGTGTAGCGCCCCTCGCCCTGCGCCGCGCGCCACAGCTTGCCGGCATCGCCGGACAGGTACTCCTGCAAATATGTAAATGGACAAGTAGATTCAGTAGGAGGGTGTGGGAATTCAAGAGGTGGGTCGGCAAGTGTGCCGGATGGGGCACGACGTGCCATTCGGGATGCAACACTCTAGAAGCACGGAGCGCCGTAGGCACCAGCCGCCTCCGCCCTCCGGCCAACAGCACCTGAACCCCCGGCCGGCCGTCCTGTGTTGGCTCCATACCTCACTCGTACACCACCACTTGGGACATCAATGCCCCGAACCTTGCGCTGCAGTACACGCCGCACCGTCGCGCCTGTGTCACGCCGCGCTCACCTTGTATCCGGCCAGGTGGTGGATGCGGTAGGTGGCGGCGCCGCGCAGCTGGTCCACCACGCGGGTGGCGTTCAGCGCCTCCTCGTACGTCGTGGCGGCGCCGCCATCGCCCTTGGAGAAGATCCGCAGGCAGTTGGCCAGTCGGACGCATCCGTTGCCCAGCAGCTTGAGCGTGCCCCAGATCACCCACCTGTTGCGGCGAGGTGCCAGAGGAATTCTCCAGCTTGTGAGACACTTGGTGGTTTCTATGAAGTATGCCCCTCCCGGGCAGCGCTCCCCACGTGCAGAGAGTCATGTACTCATGTGGTCAGTAGACTCAATATGATACAGGGCGACGTTGGGCTGCTGCACACCGTACACGGGAGGGCGCCACAGCGCACACACCGCTTTTCGGCTACACACCTGCCGAGCAGTAGCCAGGCCGCGAGCGCGATGAACCAAATGAGCAGCGCGAGGCCGTTGGGCTGCGTGATGCGCGCGCCCACGCCCGAGTGCGTTAGGTCGTTGATGCCCTGTATGCAGGTGGTGTGCGCATGAAGGGGGGCCGGCGCACGCGTTGTTTGTCAGGAAGCGCATTGGCCAAGCTTCCTTTGGACGGTGAGCCTGCCTTTGGAAGCCCTTGCTCGTTTCGTGGGCGCCTATCCCGGCATGGCGGCGCACGCCTTTCACAGTGCCGTAAGCAAGGCATGAGTCTGTGCAAGTGCGTGCGTTGCAGCGCGAAGGCGCCAGCACTGTAACTCACCGCGTTGCCGACGGCGGAGCTGGCCGCCCCCACCAGGTCCATGGTGTTGAGCTCCGCCTTGAAGTAGGTGTGCTGCCACAGCCCGAACGCGCAGTGCAGCACCAGCAGCACAGGCAGGAAGACTGCGAAAGGCAGGAGAGCAGGGGGGGAGAAGCAGGCGGCACGGTCAGAAACGCACGACAGCGGGACAACGAGGGGATACCTGAGCCAACAGCGCAGGCCATGCCCTGGTCAGTTGCAGCGACACCGTGCTTGTGGACGGGCGCCGATGCTGCAACCCGACCTACACATGATGACGTACGGCAGCACTCGGCTGTAGCGCTGCGTCGGCTGGTGCAGTGAGAGCAGGCTCAGGCGGTCCCACCTGTGAACAAAACGGAGGCGCACAACCGAGAAGGCTCGTACCCCAGCATTGGCATTAAGTTCCCGTACGGACGTCCAACCGTGAAAGCCAGACTGGCGATTGCAAGCAATGAAAGCCCTGCTGCTTGCCACATGGGAAGCCCGAGGCCGCAGCCCGAACACGACCCCACCAGAAGGTGGTGAACAGGTAGACGGCGCAGATGAGGTAGCACAGCGGCATGCCGCTTCCGAACATGAGCGCCAGGGTCAGGTTGAACAAGATGTCGGCAGTGCGTTGCTCCAGCGTGAACTGTTCGGGAAGATGGAGAAGAGATTAGAGCATATGCATTGCGTATGGCCTTGACATTGCTAGGTACGATGCACCACTTTAGAATGCGAACTTGCACAAGGGCGCACGGCTGCATCACTTGTGTGACTGTGTGCAGCCAAGGAAGATACTTGTGACAGCGCAACCTGCAGCAGGACCTGCGGCCGTCCACATCCCCCTTAATATGCGCACCTGCGGCGTGCGCCAGGCGATGTTGTAGCCCTCGGGCGCGGACAGGCTGCCGCAGTGGCAGAACAGCAGCTGGACGCGCATAGCGAACTTGATGGAGTACTCCACGATGGTGCGGACGAACGGCGATGTGACGTTGATCATCTGTGTGCATTTAAATGCAGGGTGGCAGGGACAAGAGAGGCATGTTAGGGTGCAATCCTGGAGGGCAACGCGCATTCAGCCATGGGTAGTAGCCGAGGGCACTCTGACTCACCATCAGGATGAGGATGCTGAAGCCGACGGATTCGTACCTGCATGCGGTGCAATCTCAAGTTATGTGTGAGTTGCGATGGGCTGTGGCATTCTACCGTGGGGATTTCACATCAGGCCACGTGGCAGACAATTGCAGGCAGAGGCGACAGACCAGGCAGGCAGATAGCACGCAGCCCGCACCCGAGCTCACCACTCGGGCGTGAAGTCGCTGTAGCTGCCGTTCAAGATGAGATTGCTCAGCCACTTGTTGCTCCCCTGCAGAGCAGGCCACACGGAGCCCGCACGCGCCAGATGCCCAGTCATAGAGTACCAAATCATGCTGTGGTAGCGCCCCCTCCCTATTGTGTCTTGAGCTTGATTATGGGTTTAACTGGGGAAGCAACTTCCGCTTCCATTGCCATCTACCCGAACGGGCCCAGCCTCGCGCCCAGAGACTCACGGAGGCTTTGGATGTGATGGCCTCGGACTGGAGCTTGGACAGTGTGGAGCAGTTGACAATGAGAAGCACCGCCACTGAGTTGATCATCTTGACGATGTACGTCCAGACCGCAAAACTGCGCGTTTGCACGGGAACAAGAGAGTTGCCTGACTCGCATTGCAGGAGGCCCATAAGCTGCACCACGGCCCGCCTTCACGTACCGGACAGATTCTGACAAGAGTCCTAGATGAGCGTGGCCGCCCGCCGGCTGACTCAAATTTCCTTGCTGCAAGACCCTGCCCTCTGCGTCGCACCGCACCTGAGCTCCGTGCGGGTGACGGTCCAGTGGCGTTCAATGTAGAACTTAGAAATGCGCAGCGTGGTCACCAAGATGGAGTTGATGATGGCGATCACGAAAGAGATGGCAACCTTGATGCCGTCGCGCCTGCACGTGCATGGCATGGGTGGTCAGCGGCAACGCGTGCTCCATCAGGGTCGTTGTGCCGCAACACGGCCAGTATCTCGTCAGGGTGATCGGTCCCAAGCGCGCTATCGGCGCCCAGGGAGTCTGGTGAGCATCACGGTCTGTGTCTGAACTCAGTGCTCGCCACCACAGCGATGCTAAGTGCCCTGCCCACAACCCGCGGCGCGGCGACTCACTGCAGGTCAAAGGGCTGCCAGTACTGCTTGCACGTGTCGCTGACGTGGTTGATGAAGTCAGTGGTGGCGGCCTGGGTGTTCAGCAAGCTCAGCCCGTAGCAGTAGCACGGCAGGCAGCCCGACACGTCCACCAGGTTTGCGCCAATGTAGCAGGTGGTGGCGTTGGGCGTCTGCGCGCCAGCCAGGAAGGGGCGCAAAGCGAACAGCCATGCAGGCTCACCAACAACTCATTCAGGCCGCCGCAGGTCTGCAGCTTAACGAAAATCCATGCAACGTGGCGCACCGATCCTGCCTGCCCGGCGTAATGACCAAGGCCCCATCGAGTCAAAGATTTGCAAGTTCCCGGTTGCTGAAAGCACCAGACATGACAACCCACCTCTGAGCACTCCGACAGGTATTTGCGCACGGGCCGCTCGAACAGTAGGCGGGTGATCTTGGAGTTTGCGATGTCCGCCTTCGTGGTGGAGTTGGCGTTTCCGAAAGTCCACTCGCTCCTGACAGGCGTGCAATGGGTGCAGGATAAGGGTTTCAGTCCCTCGGGCCCTTAGTCAAGTCCATACGCCGTCAGATAGCGGATACCATGTGGACAAGCTTGTCGGATGAAGAACTGCAGGTAAGCCCGTACAGCTCCAAAGCGCTTAATAGGCTGGCATTCAGCAGCGGGACAGTCAGTGGCTCACTTGAAGGCCATATGGAATTGTGCGCTTGTAAGGTCACGGTTGACATTGCTGTTCACGATGGCGGAGCAGTTGGCGTACAGCGACGTGTCCTCGCACATGCCCTTGAGGTTCTGTGGGCAGGTGCATGTCGAGCACAAACAGGAGGGCTTGCTGCCAACAAAGGATTGTTGCAGGCAGGTAGTCACATGCATGGATCCATGCCACGTAACCTGCTATCAGGTCCCGGGTGCGCGGTGGAACGGCTGAAGCGCCCAAACGTTCAGTCCTCCTTACAGGGTACTTGCTCAGGTCGACGGATCCGAGCATGCGCCGGCCGGCAGAGACGATGTTGCGGACGTAGGTGCTGTTGTAGTAGGTGCTGCAGATGTGTGTATTTGGGTGTGCAAGGTGGCGCGGGTGACGTTCATGGGGCAAGGTGGCGGCGTGGGTGACGCATGGTGGCCCGCACGGTGGCCCTGCGCTGTTCCGGTCTGCCACCTTGCCCATCTCCTCCACCGCCGCCAACACAACAGGCCAATCGCATCCCACCCAAACGCCACGCCTCATGGGGCCGCAACGGAGCTAGCTAGCGTCTACAACTAATCCCAATCACGCCAAGCTCGAGAGCACACTCACCTGAGCGGCGCCACGATCTTTTGGTCGTCCCACAGCAGGTTGCGCGACTCGGTGTTGGACTTGTCGGTGAGCCAGGTGATGAAGGCGGCGCAGATGATGATGAACACCAACATCACGAAGGCGGTCAGCAGCTACATGCGGCATGGCGGCAGCAGGCAAGATAACGTAATGCAAGGAAAAAGGGAAAACATATGGAAGTAGCCCTGAAGCAACGCCGGAGATATCCTCGGGGCCAAATGCAGCCTGCGGGCGAAGCATTGTCCCGCACCTGGATGAGCATGTTGATCCGTGGCCGCACGCTCAGGTTTTCGAAGCGGTAGTCGTCGGGGCTGGCCGCCTGCTCCACCCAGATGCGCCAGGACCGGCCGCCATGCGGGAAGCGGTACTGCTTGCGGATGAACCAGGAGCTCCACCAGCCTGCATGCGCGTTTTGAGCGGGGTGGCAGGGACGGACTTGGAGCGATTGAATCTAAACACGGGAGGGGCAAGAGCCAAGCCCAGGGGCGACCAGCTTTAGGAGACCGGCCGCTGCACACACCCATTCGGCAAAGCCAATGCTCACCGCTGGGCAGCGACTTGCACGCATTGATGCGCATCTTCTCCGTGTTAAACGTCACAAACGCCTGTGAATATGCGTGCACCATGAGTTGGCCTGCGTCAGGTCTTATTCGCCACTCCCAGCCAATCGCTTTCCCACCCCGCCGCAAAGAACCCAAGCATCATGGATGGATAACCGCCACGCATCGCCACCCACCGCCTTGGTCGACATTTTGCCCGACTGGATGCGGTTGTTGATGAGCGAGCGCTGGTTCTGGATCTTGGACTCAGTTTTGGACATCTTCTTGGACATCTTGCGCGACAGTTTGTTGGCTGTGGGCAAAGGTAGGCGACGGTGCTGACAGGAGGACGGCGATCAAAGGGACGGAGCAGCCAAAGCGAAACGCCTGGAACTACCGTGCCAGGAGCCCTGAGGTCATACCCCGAAACGCACGCCAGTAGCGGCGCACCATTCCCTGCTCGCCTGTATTGCGCTCTCCGTCCTCAATATCCTCGGGGCTTGTCCCGGCGGCCGCGGCAGCGGCGGCCGACTCAACCGCCTTGCCCGCCAGCTTCTTGGCCGACTGCGCCGCGAACGCTGCCCGCTCCTGCGCCGCCACCTTGATGTTGTCGATGAACTCCTGTGGAGCAACATGTTCCCAACATGGGTGGCATCATTTTAAGAAGGCACGTAAAGGATGGGCTAGCACAAGTGCAAGCAAAGGAGGCCTTGCGTGCGTGCGCGCCTCCATGGTTAGGCAAGGATGAAAGGGTCATGCATGGCTGCGCACGCCACACTCCCGCCCGGCACGCGTCACCACAACAGGGCAGACAACCTGCTCCCACCTTGAGCTCCTCGTACTTGTGCACCTTCTTGCAGGCTTGCAGGATGACGCCCAGGTTCTTCACCAGCACCACGTCCATCACCTGCGTGGTGGAGAGGCAACCAAGAAAACATATCTCCACACGCGCAGAACCCACATCACCGCGCGTACACGCAGTGCCGCCCCTTCCCCCAGTGCCCTTCCCCCTTGTGCTTTTGAGACACAGTGCCGCCCGTGTGACACGTGCTGCTGGAGCACTCGCCTCCCGACCAATGGCCCGTCCCGCCAGCCGCCCTGCCGCGCGCGCACCTTGTCGCGGACGGTGTCTTCCCCAAAGTGCTGCTGAAAATAGTCGCCGATCTGTAATGGACCACGTGTTAAACACCGGCCGAAAGTGAACACAGCATCGATGCCGCGCACATTACACGCATGCAAATACTCTCCTCTGCGACAGACATAGCCTTGATGACCGTTTAGCATCCCGTCCGCGCATACCTCGGTGGCGGTGACGCCGGGTGGCAGCCCGCCCACAATGACCGAGTAGTCCGCCACCTCGCGAGTGCGGTCGTCCGCCTGCTCCAGCCAGCGGTCCACCTGCAGGTTCAGGAGGCGCAGATGGCAGATGCGGTGTGTGGTGGAGCACGGAGAGCTCAGCATGCTCGCATGTGCTAAGGTCAGCGCGCGCTCCTGGAGCAAGCCGCATGCGCGGCCTTGGCCCGGTACACTGGCTTATACCTCGCCTGACCCAGATTGGCGCTGGCCAACCCCATGCCCTTCGGCCCCACCTGACTCCTGCCTCCATCGCCCCCGTTCCTCTGCCCCCGGCCCTCAGCCCCCGACCCCTCGCCATTCGCCCGACTCCCAGCCCAGTTTCTGCTCTCGCACCGGCCCTGCTCCACTGCCCTTCGCCTTCGTTAGTAACCTATTCCTTGCTGCAGTCTCAGCCTCCCATTAACTTTCAGTCCGAAAGATGCTCACGTTGAAGAAGAGCCACACGACGACGCCGGTCAGCACCACGGTGGCGCCCGCGTCGACCAGAGAAATCCCTGCGCGTAGGCCATTGCCAGGTGGGTCCATGTGGGTAGAATGGGACCGGCCGATGATGCAAACACAATCTTTGCCCCTCCTTTCCACCCGAATCGCCCATTTCTGGTGACGCAAGTGCCCCCTCCCCGCCCGCGGCCGCCGCCGACCCGCTGCCGGCCTTCCCGTTCCAGCCCTGCTCACAGGTAAGGAATGCGCCCTTTGACATGGGCCCCTTCCATGTGTCCGCAATGTTGGTGTTCATGTACTTCAGAAGCCCGCCATCCGTTTCGTCATCGACGATGGCCGCGAAGGTGAAGGAAGCCAGCTCAAAGCTGTCGTACATTTTGACGCCGAAGTTGTTGTCGTCCTTGTGCGCCTCGTCCGTGAACACCGAGGTATTTATGACGATTAGATACGGGATCTGGGTCGGGTGAGGGCGTTGTGGGGTGGCTTCACTTACTAGGGGGTTGTCAACAGGGACACGCGGTGGTGGCGTGGGTGCAACGGGCCACATAATCGTGGTGGCGGGTTGCAGGCCTCGTATGGCATACTTCCGGAGCGGTTGAAGGTGCTTCTGGCCCCTGCCTTGCAGCCGCGTCTGCCATCTTGCCTGACATGTGCATAGCCTGGGACCCCTCCTGCAGCATTGTGCTGGTGCCCAAAGTCATCCATCAACACAATGCCGCCCCCACAATGTCGCCTCACCCCATAACCCCATGTGCCATACCCCGTGCCCAGTATTGTCCACACCTCCAGCACCTGCCGCTCGCAACCTTAATGCTGCCCCGCCAGGCAGCCCGCCCAACCCAAGCTCCCGGCGCTTAAATGTGCCTCTGCCCAATGCCAACTGCTTACCGAGCACAGGAACATCCAGAGCATCATCCAAATCAGCCTGTGGATCCAGGCAGACGGCAACCGTGCTAGCAATTAGCTAAGCGTGTTAGCACGGCTGCTGACGCCTATGTGTTTGCACATGTGTCTGCGCCCCTGTAAAACCACCTCTAGTTATGTGCTCGACAGGCAGCTGCAATATGCGATGGCCACGTCAGACCAGCATCGGTAGCCTTGCTGCTTGAGTCCATACCATATGTCATCAAGCCCGCTTGCGCAGCACGCTACCCCAACACACTGCACCCACCACACCTGCTCATGCCCCGAACCCGTGCCGCGTCGCTGACCTGCCCCCTCCCCTGCAATCCTCACCAGGGCAGGAGCTTGTAGTATAGGCCCAGACCGATGCCCCGGTACGCTGCCACCTTGTTATAGCTTGTGCCAACATCCAACCCATCACTCTGCAGCTTGTCGTCCTCGTATGTCGCATTCTACGCAAACCACAGGCACAATAACCAAACAAGTATTACCACAAGCCTTGACTCCGTGTCTACGAGACTCCAAGTCACAGGTGTGACCCGCGCGAGCAGGGCAATTGCTCAAAGTCCTCACGCACCTCCTTGGCCTTGGTGACCAGGCGTTTGCGAGCGGCTCTGGTGTCTAGTGTATCTACTTGTAGCGTGTCATTCCGTTCCGGGGAGCTCTGTGGAGAAGGAAACGGCGCGGTCAAATATTTTAAGCGCCTGAATGTAAGCGCGATAAGTCATAGGTTGCATACCATTCTCAGGTGATTGCTCCTTGTAGCACAGAGCCCGCTCCAAAAGTCAGCCCTGCTGACGGGCCGACAGCGCGCCTAAACAAAAAGCTGGCTGGTGCAAGCAAGTTGAGCACGTACAATCTTCTAGCTACTGAAGTTCAAGGACATGTTTTAAGCGACGGAGTCTGGCAAGGCATGGCGCCCGTTGCGGGGCTTTGCAAGCTGTTCTCGTGGACTTGCGCAGTTATAGCTCTCAAGGAATAGTTGACAACATAACTTTACAGTGTACTGCTGGGCTCGTAGCAGTGGGAAGGTGCGGACCCGCCCGTGAACTGACCATTCCGGCTGGCGCGGCCGCTGAGCGGGGTTTTCGAGCAACAGCACGGCAGCCTCTGTTTTCGGGGGCGACCGCTAACTGGGCCGGACCAGTATCTGCTTAGGCTGTGCAGGTTTCCTTCGGTCGCTTGAGGGATTGGAGGTGCGTGGACGCACTTGACGACATGTTGCAGTGCCTTCCACGGGTGCGACATGCCCCCGTGTTGTAACCTATACATCCGTGGCTCTCGCCAACGCGGCGCCCCCACACGCGAACAATGTGCTGAGATTGCGCCTGGCTCAGACGACCCCCCATGATGGTGTAAGAGGCCTACCGCGGAATCTCGACGTGTCACGTACCGGTATGCAGGCCAGTGCTGCCGCGCGACATCCAGCATCCCAGTACCCGACTCTGACGCAGAGATATCTGGTTATCACACCATTTCTGCGCAATAGTCGTGGAAAAGCATTCGTCCCTGCACGCTCGTGCCCTTTCCCTAGGTGGTCACGACACGCAAGTTCTTACTCGGCCTCCCACGGAGGACATAAGCACGGGCATTTCGTGGTTTGCACAGGTTACAGACTTCACATGCACGTTTAGCGCTTGTGCATTTGCACGGGGAGTGCGCGGTTGGTTGACCAGCGGCCACACTATATAGATGTGTTGAGGACAGGGGCCTAGTCACTCTGTGGTGCAAACGGATGGCGGTTGTGCACTGGTGCGGCATCACCAGAAAGCATGGCACAATGGTTTCGTTGCACATCGCATGACACGGGCCAAGCCTGGCGGAGGCACCATTGTATGGCACAGTTGTTGCAAAATTGGGCTGAAGTGCGCACAAGTCATTTGCATCACCGTACCACACCGGTTGCAGCCATCTGAAGTTGAGCCCGTCTGGTTGCGCGCTCGTCCACTGCTTCATGTGGGCCAGCCCACCTCACCGACCTCTTTCCCATTCTCGTCTTCTACACCGCACCGACACAACCTGTGATTGATTTTTGTGCAAGCCTAAGATGGTCTGGATGTGTGTGCAGGAGTGTAAGCTGTACCTCCCGGTAAAGCACACTCGCCGGCGGTGACAAGCCGCTCCACACGAGCCTCACCTCACCGCGTTGTCATACACAATCTTCAGCCACTTTCCCTCTTTGCCTCGTGCACAATTCATTAGACTGACACTCGCAAATAGGTGCATGGGCATGAAGGCATTGATAACAGGGTGAACAGGTATTACTAGCCGCCTCCTGAGCCTGTGCGGCCCTCCTCCTGTGGCCAAGCACGTCGCGCCAGTTCGATGCGGCTTTCCCCCGCGGCCCCGCCGTCAGCCCAATCAGTTATTGGCTTTGGAGCCAAAAACACGCACAACTCACCGGCTGACGATAGCAAGGAAATGCAGGAAAAGCAGACGACACAAGCGCAAACACAAAAACACACACCGTGCATTGCATACACTGTCTTCACGTTTGTTCCTGGTGCTCTTTGACACAGATACCGTGGTGGCATTGCGGCGCCTGCTCGTGTCGACAAACTTACGTTTGCCATCCCAGTTTTCTGTCCTCAAACACACAAACACGCACAGACAATAACAAACGCCATCCCCATTTCATACTGACGTGCTGAGTATTTAATGCAAGCACACGTGCATCAGAACATCAACGAGAGTCCAGAGGCATACAACCGGCTAGTTCCTGCCTGGCCTTGCCCTCAGCAACCACACGAAGAACGGCATCGACGTACGGCCCCCCGTGCCCCACCACCGCCGCACGCGCCCCTACAGAGCCGCCGCCACTGCGGCCTCGCCGCTGCCATTAGTACAAACATACTCGGGCGCTGGCAACGCTCAGCACCAGCGTGGCGCTCGCTAGCCCGCCCGGCGCCTTGCTCAGGATCTGCCCATCCAGCTCCTCGAGCTTGTCCTCCACCTCTGCCTGCTGCTGCATAGGCGTTGCCTGCTCGGCATACAGGACAACGCCCTGCACACACAGACGGACAGGCAGCTCATGCACCTGCTGTGGCGCTCTCGCGGCCGAGCGGGCCGCCGCCAGGGCCCGGTCCAGCGTAAAGGCGGCAACCTTACCCACGTTCGCCAGCTGCCGCTGTGCCGGCGCCACCCCTGCACCGCCCAGGCATGAGAAAGCAGAGCGACCAGGGCAATGCAAGGCAAAAGGTAAGAGGATGTGGAAACAGAGCGGACAGATTTCGATGCGCGACGATCCTACGGCGCGGGAGGGAGGACTGGAAGGACGAACATGCGACGCGCAGAATCAACATAACGGAAGCGAGAGAGCTGAACCGCATGCGTGTGCAAGTGTCGCACACTGCCATATGTGCAGCTTGCAGGAACTTCAATGCCTCTGCTGCGGGCCCACCTGCGAGATTCATCTCGGTCTGTCCGATGTTGATGAGCAACGAGCGGGTGATCGAGTTGACCTCGCATCCGCCTGTCGCCCCCGCGTCCACCTCCAGAACGCCCGTGTAGCTGCCGCACAACAGGGCCGCGGCGCAGCGCACGAACAGCCCGCCAGCCAGCAGGTCACGGCGCTGCTCGGGGCTGCCCGCCAGGTACCTGAACATGAGCCCCAGGTCCGCGGCCAGACCCAGCGGCAGCTTGTCCCCACGCGCCTCCAGCAACGCAACCATGCGGCTGCGGACGTCCTCCTTGTCCTCCTCGTCTACAAGCCCGCAGCGCCGATTCAGCAGGCCGCGCATGGCCGCCGCGTCCTGTGCCGCCGATGGTGGGGAGACGCGCGAATGGGGGCCAGGTCAGCGCGAGGGTGGCGGTATAGGTGGGCGGGTGTGCAGGGAGTAGGGAAGCAGGAGTGCCACACACGCCCTCGCGCCGCATGCATACGGTACGCTACATGCAGATATGTGTTGTCTGGATGGCCCAATGGCGCAAGTCATAGCCTCAACACGCAACTACTCTTAAACGCGAAAAGGAACCATCCACCAACCCACCTCGGGCGCTCCTTCGCCTCCAAAGAGCACCTCCAGTGCCCGCAGGAAGCCCGCGTCCTGATGAGGATGCGGATTACAATTGAAGGGACAGCCCGACAAGCGGGGGCACGCCGTACCCACGCCGCGAAGGGCCATCTGCGACCCAGAGAAACAACACCCGCCCCCTGGTTGGCTGCCGACCTTCATAGTGTTACGCACATGAGTCGAAGCCAAGCCGAAGCCCGCCAAAGCCCCACCGCCACGTAACACCCCTCATCTCGTTTAGGTCTTTTGGCGGCAGCACCCACGCACAACAAGGCGCGACAGGCCAGAGGTCTGCCGACATCCCCATCAAACGCAAGCACCACACATTTTCTCGTCGGCGTCACAGACGCGCAATGTCTTGGCCCGGAGGCCCATGTCCGGAAACGTCGGTGCCGAGGCACCACAAAGGGAAACCGAGCCGGAAACTGACCAAACCACCAGTACACCACAACACCTCGCCACGGGCACACCGCCCTCCACCCGCCCCACCAGCGAACTAGACCGACCCATCAAACAGGCACGCGCGCGCCCGGAGGCGAACAGGAGCACCAGCCGCCCGGGCGCCCGGGCAACAGCCGCCCGGGCACTCACAACCCGACACCCGGGACTACCCGACCAGCGTCCTGATGAGGGGACGAGAAGAACGAAGGGCGGCGGCAGCCGTATGGGCGATGGCGGCATCGGTGCAACATTCCATGAGCCCGGCTAGCACGTACGAGGTCTGCACCGTGTGTATGCATCGCGCAGGAACCCAACCGAACGGACTCCCCAGCGGGTCGGTTGGCTACTGGGCTGTGCCCACCTTCTCCAGAAGTGGCTCCAGCACAGCGTCGTTGACGTCGTCCACCAGCTCGGGTTTACCCCGCATGGCGTCCTTGATCACCGCCGGCAGCACCAGGCGGCGGACGTCTCCCAAGCTCTTGAGGGTCGCGCCACCGCCGTGGACGCCACGCACTGTGAATTCGGGCCAGACGGCAGCCTCCGACACGCCTCCCATGAGTGTCCGCAGCGTGCTGATTTCCTTTTAGTGCCATGCTGTGTTTCAAGGAGTTCCTTGAGAAGCTTGGTCTGCAGCCTGAGGCAAGAAGGATAAAAAAGTAAGCAAGCGTTTCGCAGCGTCCACAAACCCTGGACACAAACCCAAAAAGTATTTACCCACCCGCGGCTTGCTGGACCGCGCGACCTCCACCTGGAGGCAGCGGTTCGCTTAAATGCTTGAACATGCGGGCCAGACCGCTGCTGGGAAGGGTTCGCGTCCGCGTTGCTATGAGCAACCTCGTGACAGGCGCGCATAGCAATACTACGCAATTTTCCAAAGCGCCAAATAGGCCGCAACCCAGACGAACAAACTGCCTGGCGCTTGAAAACAGTGCAAAGTTGTGAACTCATGGAACATCAAGGTCCTGGACCTGCCGACCGTCTACTAGGTGCGTCAGCAGCGTATTCCGTGTGATTATATAGTGTGGCTAAGTGTTTTGGGTTGTGGTAAGACTTGCGCCACTGTGTCCAACCCGCGGACCTGCATCTATGCCCACTGAAAGCCCGCAGTGCCTCGCAGTGTTGCTGTATCTTCGTTCCTGCGTTGGCCATATACCAACAGACGTGTACCCGCCCCAAGGTCTGGTGCACGCGATGTGCTCGCTACTGTGTGCGCGGATTCAGTGAACGTTTGGCGGCAGGGCCCGCGTTGCCGCCTGTTGCCGTTGCCGGCGTTGCCGAAGGCCTGACGGCACGCAAGTCCCACATACCCAACGAAAAGCCCCAGCTCGTCATTAAAATATATGCAGGAGGGAACGCTGTTGAAGGACTTAATGCGTTCCCTCCTGCATACTACCGGGACCGGCGTCTATCCAAGACGCTGCCACCCGGTTTTCCGCGGCCACGCACGCCGCGCCTTCCCATATCACGACGTCACCGTGCGCCGCCCACCCACCAACCCCGCCCCCCATGCCCGCCACCCCCCATCCCCACCCACACCGCGCGCACCTTCCCCTAACCCCCCCCCACGTCCGCCGTCCTGAGCTACGGCCCCTCAAGCGTTGCGCATGTATTAATATTATACAGGCACCGCCCGCCAGGTGTCCAGTGGCGGCGTGTCTTTAGGAAGGCACAGGTGTGATGCATTCGCAGTGCCTGCGGTGCAATGTCTTACTATGCAACACGCGTGCGCCCGCCTTGCCGTGACATCATCTTAGCTCAGGCATGTCAGCTCACACGGTTGCGCACAGCCGCACAGCGGAGGCGCCGACATTATTGAGATGATGTGCAGCTGCACGATACGCATCTGCGAGCACTTCATAGATCGTAGGCGCCGCCGGGTGCCTCGTTCCCAGCACCCCTGGCCTCATTCCCGGCGGACCCGCTTGCCACCATGGCATCTCTCTCTCTTTCTATCCAACCTCAGCCTCATCATGCATCTAGTTAAGCCGCATTCTTTATTACAAGTGAAGGCACATCGGCACGGCATTACTCTCTGACGCGAGCGGCGAATATGCCGTCAGCCCTTTGTAGTGGCGCGTACAGGCGGGCGGCAGCTCTGTGCACACCATGTCGTTGTGAACCACAACAACCTGCGCATGCAGCCACCTCACGCATGACCGTCCTGCCGTCGTAACATGGCAGCGCCACAAAAGCCCCTGGCCCCCATCTCGCCGCACAGCACCAGGGCTAGCTATCACACGGTATGTGGCTCCACACTCAACACACTGACGCATGGGACAATAGGGACTGCCTAGACGACCCACACGTCCACAGCTTCGTTGGTGTCGAGCGACCATCCATCCACATAAATCCCTTCTTGTAATGTTACATACATATATCACGCATTCAAGCCAAGAAAGCAAGCGTAGAGGAGCGGACCCTTCCAGACGCACAATGGACCTCTGGGGGTGGTGGCGTAAGTAAATGCCCATCGAGTCCCCGTTGAGCAGCTGGAGGTGCCAAGACCGAAGACCCGTATCCCTTCGACGGGCTGCGCACATCATCCATTGCCCACTCTCAATCATGACCTTGAAACCCGCGTGCTTACCAGCCATGTCCATTGAAAAGGAAGGCTCAGGCCCTCGGACGTTTCCCTCGAAAAGTTTCAGACACGCCCGTACCTCCGAGCGGTAGTTCATGCTTCAACAAGCGGTGCGCAGGCGCCTGCCGCTGCTTTCGTTGCATTTGTTACCAACCCCCGTGAACACACACAGCAAGCATGTACCTCTACCACATCTATCATCAAACGAAATGTTTGCAGTACCCCATCCCCACCACAGTGATAAACCCATTACTCCTGCATGCAACCCGCGCACCCCTGCCGTTGCTTGAACGCGTACGTGCACATGCTTTTGCCTGCCCGCCTCATGCCCCCCTCCATGCTTGCGCATAGCATCCACACAATCTGCAACGGCAGTATGAAAGAGCACTAGAGAATCCCGCTGCAATGCACGACTGTGGCTAGTCCAAGCGACATGCCCTAGCCAAACGGCAGCAGCATCCACGGGCATAGCTACACAGCATACCTGCACCCTTCCTTTCTAGCCATCCGGGCAAGGCTTTGACATCCAGCTTGGAGGATTCAAACATACTTCCCGTCAGCCCGCCCGACCACCCCCGCGATGTGGATCAACTTCCCGCACCGCACAACATCTTGACAGCTAAAAGCAGCCGCCGCCTGCTGGCAAAGCCTGATGGGCTCGGCTACTGCTGATTGACGCGGGCCAAATGCCACACGGCTACAACACTTGAACGAGACAAGTCAGCGCACGCAACAATTACCATAATAATGCGCAGCAAACTGGCAGCATGCACGCAATGCCAACAAACTATGCTTCCATGCTGAAGGGTCATGGGCAGCTTGGCTCAACCGTGTCTCTCTGCCAAGTATGTATGCGTATGCGGACATGACACGGTCGGATGGGGAGCGCCACATGAATAAGCACACTAGACGCCACCACGTGCGGTGGAGCCATCAAACCAATGCTCTAATCCGATTATCCCTGCCGGGCGCACATGGACGAACGCGAAAGCAAACAAGAAAAACAACAGGCTAACATGTTCTATGGTAGTGGATGCAGGCTTGCTGGTGGACGCGCGAGCGAAGACGTGAATTAGCGATGGCAAGGCTCAGCCCGCCTGCAGTTGTGCAGAGCGGGCTGGATCGTGAAGGAGGTGCAGACAGTCCGCACAGCCAGCTATGTTGCTAACGATGATTATGATGTGTCACAGTTTACCACGAAGACTGTTTGGAGTTAAGCAAATAAACAAAGCCATCCGATACCACAATCATGAGCAAGTGTTTGTCAATATCCGGGCATGCCGTCTCCTCCGCCTATTGGTGTTCCCTTCCAAGCAGGCATGCAGGCGCTAACTCCAGCCCGCAAAGCCATTGCGCGGTGCCTGCTTCAGCAGCTATCTCCCGCTACCGCGGCCACTGCAGGTTGCAGTTCCTGCGCACCCATTAGCGGCCTTGGCCAGGCAGCTGCGGATGCTGCAAGTGCTGAAGTTGCGGGTGCTGCTGCTGCTGTTGCTGCTGTTGAAGCATGTAGGAAGATGAGTACCGAAGCTGCCCAGACGCGGGGCCGTAGTCCGGCGACTCTAGGTGCTGCTGCCGTTGCAAGTGCTGGTGCGGGTGTGGGTGGCCCATGCCGGCGGCAGTAGCAGCAGCCGCGGCAACAGCGGCGGCTACAGCCGCGTCTGCGCTGCCGCTGCCTGGGGTGTAGCTGGCGGCGCGCAGTGCTCCGCCCAGACTGCCCATGCCTTGCGGCATCAGCTGTCGCGCCGCCGCCAGCGCCGCCACCACCTCATCCGCCGCCACGTGCTCGTATTCGTCGCCGCCGTGGCCGCCGGCACCGGCTCCCGGCGTGAAATGGAAGTGCGGCATGGAGATGCTGCTGCGGCAGGCCAGCGACGCAAATGGGTCCGCCGCGGCCCCGTACTCGCCGCCGCCGCCGTACTCCGCGGCAACATTGCCGTACGCTCCGCCGCCGCCAGCCGCCGCTGCCGCAGCGGCGGCGCCGAACCGTGACTGCTGGTGCTGCTGCTGTTGTTGTCGGTGCTGGTACTGGTGCGAGTAAGAGGTGTAGGAATGGCCGGAGCCGCCGGCCGCCATGCCGGCGCGCTGCAGGTCGGGCCCGAGCCCATCCGCCATTCCGCCATCGCCCACACCATGCTGCTGCAAATGCTGCTGCAGCGTCGGGAACGACGACGTCCGCATTACCAGCTCCGACTCCGCCGCCCCAGCCGCGGCGGCGGCGCCGCGGTAGCGCGCCGCATGAGCAGCGGCGGCGGCAGCTGCCGCCGCGGAGCTAGTGCTGCCGGCTTGCGCCAGCGCGCCTGCGGCGCTGCTGCCGGCGCCTGCGGCGCCCGCACCCAGTGGCGAAAAGCCGAGCGGCGAGCGCGCAGAGACGAGCGGCGAAAAGCCGGCGGCGACGCCGGCTGAGGAGGCGCTGCCACCGCTGCGGCTGGGGCCTCCGACGACCGGCGAGTAGACGGCCTGGTGCAAGGAGGCGGAGCTGAGCGAGGAGGCGGCGCCAAGCGGCGAGAAGGCGGCGCTGTGGCTGCCGCCGCTGCTAGACGGGACGCGCAGTGCGGCGAAGTGCAGGGCCGCCAGACGCGACGACGCGACGGTACTGCCGGCATTGCTGCCCGCGCCGCTGGCTCCGCTCATTGCGCTAATGCCGCTTGCGCTGCTGGCGCTGCTGCAGCCCGGGCCTAGATGTACCAAGTGCGGGTGCGAGCCGGGGGAGGTGGGCGCCGGCGGTGAGCGGAGCGACGTCGGCACGCCGCCAGCGGCACCGGCGCCGCCGCCGGTTCCACCGCCACCGCCACCACCGCTGCCGCCAAACGCTCCCAGCGACCAGTCCACAGCGCTAATGGCATCCAGCGTGAACTCGCCGCTGCGCCCGCCGGCGGCAACAGCGCCAGCGCTTCCGCCAGCAGCGGAGACGCCTGGGCCGCCACCGCCGCCGGTGTGCAGCGGCGTCTGCGAGTGGCGCTGGGACAGGAACGAGCTGCCAGAGCCGCTGACGGCGGAAGTGACGGAGCCGTCGCGCGGCCCCAGGTCGTACTCCGCCAGTATGTGCGGCTGAAGCAGCTGCGGGCTGAGCGGTGGCGACGGCATCGGGAGGTGGGAAGGCCCGGCGCCGCCGGGGGTGGTGCCACCGCCGGCGCTGGTGGATGAGTCCGAGTGCAGGTTGTGCAGGTGCTGCGAGTGCGAGGTCGAGGGCGGCGAGCTGATCAGCCCCGTTGAGGCGGTTGCGTCCAGGGCCCAGCCCCCGAGCGTTGCGGGAAGCTGGATGGGCGGTGGCGGCGGCGGTGAGCGGCGCTGCGGCGCAGCTTGGTGCTGTTGCTGTTGCAGTTGTTGCTGGTGGTGGTGCTGCTGCAGCTGCTGATGTTGCCGTTGCACCTGCTCCTGCGCCATAGCTGCGCGATGTTCGTTGCTATACCCGCCCGCGGCCGCCGCCGAAGCGGCAGCGGCCGCCAGCGCCGTATGCGCGTCCAACTGACCCAAACCCAAAGCAGCGAGGTGCGCATCAACCGCCGCCGCCGCAGCAGCCTCCGACGCAGCCGCGCTGGCTGCGGCATCCGCGCCGCCCGCCCATTCCGGCGGCAGCGGCTGCTGCGTTCTACGTCCAGACGCCGCCGCCATCGCCGCGCCGCCAGGCGCCAATGGCGAGCCCGCGATGCCGCCGCTGGCGATGCCGCCAGACAGGGACACGTGCGCGGGGCCGGCACCGCCACTGCGCACGCCCTCGTCACTACTGTTCAACGAGTCTGGGCCCAGGCAGCCCACCGCGGCGATCAGGCGCGCGCGCGCCGCCGCCGAGACCGCCGCCAGCGCCGCCTCCTCATCGCCGTGTCCGGTGCTCTGCCTGGCGTCTCTGCCGCCAGCAGCAGCTGCAGACCCGGCTGCTGAAGGGCTGTTGGCAGCGGCAGCGACGGAGCCGAGAAGCATGGGCCAGGGCGTGGTGTCCAAGTCGGCGCTGGTGCTGGCGGCCGAGTGCTGCGAGGGCTGCAGCCTGCGGCAGGCAAGTCGTGTGTGTCCAGCCGGCGGGTAGGTCAGGTCAGGTCAGGTCAGGTCAGGTCAGGTCAGGTCAGGTCAGGTCAGGGCAGGGCAGGGCACGCCACGTGTGCGCCCGGCGCATGTGGGTCCATGCACGTTGGAGCCAGCAGGAAGCTGCTGCCATGCGCATGAACGCTCTCTGCCTGCCTATGCCCCCTTCTCACTTTCCGTTCCTACCTGATAGGTGCCCCCAAGTCCAAGTGCTCCGGGCCCGACGGCTGCGACTGCAGCGACGCCACGCCTCCGGCACCACCGCCCGCCGCCTGCGCCTCCGCGACCGCCGCGGTGGCGGCGTCCGCCCAGATGCTGCGGCTGGCGCCCTGCGCCGCCGCCACCGCGGCATCCGCCACTGACTGCTCCCACTTGACGTCCATCTGGCTGCCGCCGCGGGGCGGCAGGTCGCCGTCTACAGCGCCGGTTTCTACAGCGTCGGCATCGCTTGTGGCCGCCGGTACCGCCGCCATTCCTAAAGTTTCCAGGCCTAGCCGGCCGCCGCCAATGCCGCCATCCTCAGCAAAACCGCCACTGAATGTAATGCCGTCGTGGTTGGATATTCCGGCGGCGCCGCTGCCGTGGCGTGCTTGGCGGAAGTCCGCATTGTGCGACTGGATGCCGCCGCTAGCGGCGCCGCGGGAGCCCCCAGCCGCTGCGGCGCCTGCTATGGCAGATTGCTGCCGCGATGGCAGGTGCTCCGCTGAAGGCGGTGGAGGCGGGGGCGGTGGGGGAGGAGGAGGCTGTGACACGGAACTGTTAGCTGAAGGCGGCTGCCCGATGACCGGCTGTGTAAAGTTCGATTGCGGAGAAGCGAGGCGCGGCGGTGGCGGAGGTGGCGGCGGTGGGGGCGGCTGCCGATGCATGGGGGACGAGCCCTGCGATAGCGGCCGCGGTGGTGGCGGCGGCGGCGGCGGCTGAGGTGATGAAACCCGAGGAGGGGGAGGTGGCGGCGGCGACGGCACTTGTGAACGCGGCTGCGGCGACTGGTGCTGGCGTTGCGGTGGCGGTGGCGGTGGAGGCGGCGGAGGGCCAGACACATTTGGTGGCTGCTGTCGGGCAGGCGGTGGAGGTGGGGACGGCAACGGTGAGTTGCGCGAGTGGTGGTCGCCGTGGAGGCTGGCAGGCGCATCGCCGCCGCCCTCCGCAAAGCCCGCCCCCGGACGGCGGGGTGGCGGCGGCGGCGGCGGTGGCGGCGGCTGCAGATCCAGCCACGTCCTGCGGTGAGATGTAAGCGGATTGCGTTGCGTTGATTGGGTTGCGTTGCTGTGGAGATGAGTCATCCAGACCTTCCCGCAGTGCCTTGTCTTGGTTTGGACAGCCTCCACGACGATTATCGACCCAGCAGCATTGCCCTCAACACGCTCCGACACATAAACCACGTGACCCAGCTAACGCCCCGTTTTCTCACCGCGTCGGCATGTCGTCTTGCAGGCCACTGCCGCCGCCGCCCTCAGCCGCCGCCAAGCCGCCCGTCAAGCTTCGCATCCCGCCGGTGCTCAGTGTTGGCGAGCGACCTCCCCCAGCTCCGCCTCCGAGTCCACGCCCGCCCCCGACGCGGCTCCTGCCACGTTGATCTGCCTCTGCGGCGCCTCCGCCGCCGGCCGCCCACTCCACAGAACTAAGCACGCCGCCATACGAGTTGCGGGCGCGGCTGCTCACAGCCGCCGCCACGCGGGCTGCGTCCAGATCAGCTGCGTCGGGCGCGGCGCTGGCGCCGCCGCCGGCACCCACCACACCGCAGTGGGTCCGCCTCAGCCCGCCGTTGGGCTCAGCTGGCAGCGGCGAGCGCTGCGGCGGCGGTGTACGGCTGCCTGGCGGCGGCGGAGGTGGCGGCGGCGGCGCCGGAAGCGGCGAGCCGGCGGCGGTGGCGCCGCCGGGCCTGGGAGATTCGCGGGCAGGCGGTGGCGGCACACCGCCGGTGCCGGTGCCGGCGCCGGCGCCGGCACGGGCGTCGGCGGCCCAGCCCTGCTGAGGCCCTCGCGGAGATTGCTGAAACCGAATAGCCGCCATCAGTTCTTCCTCATCAGAGTCCAGCTCTGCATCGTGCATTGTATCGCCCGTGCCGTCCTCCTCAGCCGGCACCACCGCCTGGCGCCGTAGCGAGCCGCGCTGTTGCGGGTGCGTTTGTTGCTGCTGCTGCTGCTGCTGCTGCTGCGCGGAAACCGGGCCGGTAGAGCCCGAGCCGAAGGCAGCAGCGGCTGCGCCGCTCCTGCTTCCGCTGCTGTGCAGGGCGGGCGGCCGCGACGCGCCGGCGCTGCCGGGGTCCGCGCGCTCCTCCACCGCCACCTGCATCGCGCCAGCTTCGCGGAGCAGCCGCCGCCGGCTGGAGCTACTGCCTATGGCGGCGCTGCCGCTGCCGCCTGCACTGCCCATCTGGTCCGCTGGCGGCGTCCCCAGTGCTGACGACGGTGCGGCGCGAGTGAAGGAGCCGGTGTTGTGACCAGCCGAATCGCAGGCGGCAGCAGCTGCTGCGCGGCTCGCGCCCGGGTGTAGCGTAGGCCCGGTGTTGATCGACCGGCTGCGCACGACTGTGATGGTGGAAGCCTTGGCGACGGCAGCCGCCGCGGCGGCAGCGGCGGCGGCAGCCGCCACTGCCGTCAACTCATCAGAGGTGACGTCCGCGACGGGCGGCGCGGGCTCGCTGCTACCCGCACCTGCGGCAGAGCCGCCAGGCGCTGCGGCAGAGTCAGCGGAGGTCCCTTCGTGGGGATGCCCGTGTTGCAGGCCGTGCGGCTGCTCGCCGGCGCCTCCGCCTCTGCCGCCGCCACGATGGCTCCTGCTGGGCACGCGTGTAAGTCCTTCCGGGACTCCCACATCACAGGCCGCCACGATTGCGCAATCTTCCACAGGTACCCCTGCAGCAGCTGAAGAGATGGGGTCTGCGCTGGGCGTGGCAGCGGCAGTGGTGGAGACACTGGCAGCCCCGCCGCCGCCGCCCGTCGCAGCCAGATCCTTCGTGCTGCGCGGGGTAATGATGCGGACGGGGAGTGTTGCCGGTGGCAGCAGCGCCATCGCCACCGCTGCTGAGGCGCGCAGCAGATCGCCTTCACCCGCCATGTCGGCGGCCGGTAGCGGCGCCGCGTCGGCCGCGCCATCGCCGTTGCTGTGGGCCTCACTCGGCGAGCCGCCATGGAAGCGTGCGCTGTCAGGGCTGCTGACGTCGTCGTGAGCGGATGCACGGGAGCCCTGGCCCTGAATCATAGACTGCCGGGCGCGGCGGTTGCCGGGCCGCGTGAAGGAGTGCGAGCGCGCGCCGGAGGCGGCGGCGGCTGGTGAAATGCAGCCCTCGGACGCCACCACCGCAAGACCGGCATCCGCTGCAGGCGCGCGCACGCTCGCCGCAGCCATGCTGCCGACGGTGAAGGAGGCCGCGGCGGCGCGGGCCTCTAGCGGCAGGCCGGCGGCGCCAGCAGCGGCCCCTGCCGCGGCCCGCAGGGGGTGCTGCTGCGTGTAGGCGGGGTGTGAGCTGGTGGCTGAGGCGGCGCGGCGCGTGGGCGGCATCAGGTGCCCGTCGCTGCCAAAGGCTCGGCGGCCGCCCCTGCCACGGCCGCCATGCGCCGCCGATGCGGGCGGTGCGATGACGTCAGCCTGGCAGTCAGCTGCGGCGCCGTGGGCCGGCGCGGCCTCTGCAACAGCCGCCAGGCCGCCAAAGCTGGGCGCGGTGGCGGCGACGCTGCCCAGCAGCAGGGAATGTATGGCATGAACGCCGCCGCTGATGCTGCTGCAGCTGGCAAGGCCGGAGGATAAGCTGAGGCGGGAGAAGGCGGCGTCGCTTGTGAAACAGCTTATGCAGTCAGCCGGCGCGCCGGGCGGACTGACCAGCGTCGCCGGCAGTGCTGGTACCACCTGCTTCTGAGCCTGCGCCTGCGAGTCTGAGTTTGCACGCGGGGCTGCGACGCACCAGTCCTCTACGACCGCCTCGGCGGCGGACATCTGCGACAATGTTCGCAGTCCTCACGCGCGGCCGCCAGCTATGCCATGTATAGCTTCAGCTCGGCTCTCAAGTGGAGCAATCGTGTGAATGACACTGCTGCTCCCCTGAGCTCCTTCAAGAGCTCATGGTCGCACAAAGTTGCACGTTGCTACGGCTGTGTAAGTATGAGTTAAGCAGCCGCTAAGTCCGGCAGTCGTTCGCAGAACCTGCAGAGCGCAAGCGAGCCGAGCGGTTTCCTCGCTTCTTACAGCAGCAACTATCTATACATTGTAAAAACAATTTGAGCAACAGTCTGCAGGCGCCGGTGAGGCGAAAACTCTGTGCAGAAGGAGTGTGCCAAATGCCACGCCGCTTAGCCAACTCACCAGCTGAATTGCACGAGAACATCTGCAAGCACATCAGCAAAAATTTCCGGTAGCCGAAATCATCAGTGCAGGCTGAAGCACTTCGGCTGCAGCCCTGAAAAGGGAACAGCATGAAGTTCTTTGGCCTAGCATGGCAATTTAGCTACTATGTGGCGTTGTGGTGAAAGCAACAACGCCTGCGCTGTGCAGGAGGAGTTTGCGGCTGACTACACTCGGCCATCAAACGAAGCGGCCAAACGATTAAACTCAGTCAAAGGGATTACTTCAGCTATAACTTGCCACTGGCTCACGAAACGTCCGGCCGCCCTGCACAAGCGTACTGCATGGCCCTCTGCCTCATCAGCAAGGGGCGCTACCACAGCGTAATCGTTTCTGACCGTCCATGTTAGGTCGGCCGTCGACACCCAAGTTTTGCTACGAGCTGTTATTCTCGTCGACAGCCGAGCGCGCCGCCTTTGACCCCGCCAGCGGACTGACGCGCCCAGCTGCGTCAAGCGGCAGTAACGGTGCCCTCCTGCGCCCACCTTTATGCCCGCGACTTGCGTTGTGTTTTGAGGCTGCGAGTGCCGCACTAGCGCGGCAGCGCGGCGTTACAAAAACTCAGTGCCAAGCGTAGTGGCCTTGTCCCGTGAGCGTCGTTTGGGCTGAGTCCCCGGACCGCGGGGGGTATGAACCAGAGGTCCAACAGTGCATGCTCGTACGGGGGGGGCATGACGGAACAGGGTTAGGGGCGCAGTTCCGTGGAGAAGCAAGTAGCTGATACAGCAGAGTCCGAGAAACGACCTAAGTCCAGCCCAGCCAAGGAAACTTGGAAACACGAAGGGGGACACTGTTCCCTTGCAAGGGGAAATATCGTCGGGAAATATCTGTCCCTTGCTTTCTTGTCACGCGTCCTCAACACACAAGGTCCTTTCGCATGCGGCCCACTGGCGGCACCCCAAAAGGCTGCCGCCAGCAGGATTCGGGCAAGCGCGTGCCAAGCCACATCAGAAGCCACCAACCGTCGCCCAAGTCTCCCATTCGTCCGTGCCGTGCACTGCGAAAACTTACAAACTTCATCTGCGTCCGCTTGCACCAGTACAACACCCCGGCTTTGCTGCCAGACACATACGGCATAGTGCAGGCTGAAGCACTTCGGCTGCAGCCCTGAAAAGGGAACAGCATGAAGTTCTTTGGCCTAGCATGGCAATTTAGCTACTATGTGGCGTTGTGGTGAAAGCAACAACGCCTGCGCTGTGCAGGAGGAGTTTGCGGCTGACTACACTCGGCCATCAAACGAAGCGGCCAAACGATTAAACTCAGTCAAAGGGATTACTTCAGCTATAACTTGCCACTGGCTCACGAAACGTCCGGCCGCCCTGCACAAGCGTACTGCATGGCCCTCTGCCTCATCAGCAAGGGGCGCTACCACAGCGTAATCGTTTCTGACCGTCCATGTTAGGTCGGCCGTCGACACCCAAGTTTTGCTACGAGCTGTTATTCTCGTCGACAGCCGAGCGCGCCGCCTTTGACCCCGCCAGCGGACTGACGCGCCCAGCTGCGTCAAGCGGCAGTAACGGTGCCCTCCTGCGCCCACCTTTATGCCCGCGACTTGCGTTGTGTTTTGAGGCTGCGAGTGCCGCACTAGCGCGGCAGCGCGGCGTTACAAAAACTCAGTGCCAAGCGTAGTGGCCTTGTCCCGTGAGCGTCGTTTGGGCTGAGTCCCCGGACCGCGGGGGGTATGAACCAGAGGTCCAACAGTGCATGCTCGTACGGGGGGGGCATGACGGAACAGGGTTAGGGGCGCAGTTCCGTGGAGAAGCAAGTAGCTGATACAGCAGAGTCCGAGAAACGACCTAAGTCCAGCCCAGCCAAGGAAACTTGGAAACACGAAGGGGGACACTGTTCCCTTGCAAGGGGAAATATCGTCGGGAAATATCTGTCCCTTGCTTTCTTGTCACGCGTCCTCAACACACAAGGTCCTTTCGCATGCGGCCCACTGGCGGCACCCCAAAAGGCTGCCGCCAGCAGGATTCGGGCAAGCGCGTGCCAAGCCACATCAGAAGCCACCAACCGTCGCCCAAGTCTCCCATTCGTCCGTGCCGTGCACTGCGAAAACTTACAAACTTCATCTGCGTCCGCTTGCACCAGTACACCACCCCGGCTTTGCTGCCAGACACATACGGTAGCCCAGTGTCTGCCACGACCTAGGCTTAACAAGCTCCGAGCGGGCCTTGCTGTGGGGCGTGTCTCCCAGGTGTCTCCGTCCAGTGCTCCAGCTGGCAGGCGCCGCAGCAGTAGGTGAGCCGCCGGCACCGGGAGCAGGTCTTGCCCTCGCTGGGTGCAATCAGCGCGCTGGGGCCGTCCATGCTGCGACAATATGGGTTGGCACAAACCTTTGTGGGCCGCCGCAAGCGCTGCCGCGCTCTGTGGGCCGCCGGCGCTGCCACCGCGTCCGCCGCCAGGGCGGCGTACGCCAGGCGCGGGGCCGCCGGCGTCCACCGCAGTGCCTTCCAGTCCTCAGCAAAGATGCGCTTCTGGATGCGCAACACCAGCTGCACGTACGCTTGGCCTGGCCGCGGGCCACCTGCTCCTCCGTCGGGCGGCGCGAGGCCGGCACATGCGCCTCATAGTTAGCTGATAGAGGTTACATGTGGGACGACAGCCGTGGACTAGCCAGGGCCCCAAAAACGTACGAGACACGCACGCTCACCCGAGGAGAGATCCCCGAATGACCCCCATGCTCCTCGCCTCCGGAGAGGGGAGGAACCCCAGGCCCGGCTCACCGCAAACGCTAGCGCTGCTCACCTAAGCCGTGGGTCGGCGTCATAAGACTACCTCTTGCGAGTCCCTAAGCTGACAAGCTAGGGTGAGGCCGGTGGCGAGTCCGCTGTTGGCCCTACCAAGATAACCCCTCCAACATCATCTGACGCTAGGAATGGGTGCTGGTTCGGGACAAGGTCCCAGCGGCGCGGAGGCCGACGCAGACTCACAAACGCAGCTAGCCGTGACCAGAAGTCCGCAATCACCTCCACACCGATCTTTCGCACAACAGCAACCTCCGCAGTCCGGTCTGCAGCATCACGGCAAGCGTAAAGGCGCTGTCGGCCGTATTCCAGGGCCGCCACAGCAGCCAAGCACACGATGTCCCACACCGCCTGCGATAGCCCTGGTGGCGCCTGTACTAACCACAACTGGTTCCGTGTGATGTCCACATTCGCATGCTCCCGCATCACATCACGCAGAGCCTCCGCCACCACACAGTCCCAGAAGTGATGAACCCTAGCGCCAGCAGTCATCTGAGTCCCACACGGGCATTTCTCCACGCGTCCATCTGCGGCCCACGCCGCAAGCATCCCAAAGCCCGTGAACCCATTGACTGCCAGACGCCAGAGCGGTTCCTTGTGTCGCGGCTCCCACACCAACGCCCACAGCCGCGCCAGGGCCGCCCGCAGCGCATGAATCGCTTCCGCTGGCGGTGCGGCGCCGCTGTAGGCCTCCTGGATGAAGGCCAAGTGACGCACGCGGAGCGCGTCGTACGCAGGCGCAAGTTGAAGCTGGGTTGCCTGCTTCACCGTAAGGGTCAGCAAGGGCACGTCAGCCGCGCCATGCCGCCACCCCAGGCTCTGCGCAAGCAGCAGCCATACCTGGGGGGCAGGAGGCGCGGAGGCCGCGCCGCCAGGCGCATGCAGTGTGGCCGACGCCGCCACCCTCCACGCCGCCGGTACACGGGCCAGCAGCGCGGAGAACTGGGCAGCAGCATCCGGGCCGGACTGCAGCGCCGGCGGCACGCGCGCCATATCCGTAATGCGCAGGATGGGGCGCAGGACGGACCGCTTGTACTGTATAGTGCAGCGACGTGCGAGGCGCGGCCCGAGCGCACCAGCCGGCTTGGAAGCCACCAGCTGGCGCACCGCGGCCAGCGCCTCCCAGCACCGCACTGCCGTGCCGAGCGTGAGCAGACCCGGCAGCGCCATGAGAGCTGGGAAGTCACGTTCCAAGCCACCCGCCTGAAGCCCCGCCGCACACGGCAAGACTGGATTGCCCCAGAGCGGAAGTGCAAAGCACCAGGGCCCTGGCACCAGCACAGCCGGGCGTAGGATTGTGACCGGAGGCAGGTAGCTGAGGGCACCCAGGAGGCGCACGAGGGCCGGGCAGGTTGCCGCCACCGGCTGGCCGAAGATTGCACAGCCATCGGCAGCGGGTCCGACACCGCCGGCCGCCCGCTGCATCGTCAGGACGCAGAGGGGGTGGGCGGCCGTGTGTAGCTGCTGCACCAGGGCGGTGGCGGCGGCTGTCCACGGCGGTACGTAGGTGCCAGCCGCAGAGCCGTGCATGTGCTGCAGCCAGCGCACAGCCAACACAGCGTGTCGGGCGCGCACGTGTTCCACCACCGGCAGCAGTCCAAAGCCGCCATCGCGTGGCGGCAGGGCGACGCAGTCGGAGGGGAGGCCGGGAGGTCGGGCCCGGCCAGCACCTTGCGGCGTGGCAACGATGATGCGGCGGTCCACAAACCGCACAAGCGTTTTGAGGAAGTCTGCCAAAACCGTCTGCGGCGGCAGACCCGCAAACTCCATATGGTAGAGCACACGGCTGACGGCGTAGGAGGAGGCACAGAAGCCACGGCCAAAGGCAGTTAGGGGGAGGCCGCAGAGCGTCCCCAGGGTGCCAATGGCAGGGGAGAGGGAAGGAGCCCCCTGGGCTGCAGCCGTGCCAAGTGGGAGGTCGTAGAAGACCACACCCAGCGTGCGCGAGTGCGAGACTACGCGCAAGCCATGCGCCATAGCAACTGTGTTGGGCGGGGCAGGCGCGGCTACGGCACCGCCAGCACCCGCGGCAGAGCCGCCGGCCGTCACGCCACCAGTGACCACAACACCGGCAGCTGCCCAAACCGCGCCCGCCCGAGAAGGCACCGCACCACCGGCCGCCAAGATGCCCCCACCAGAGTGGCTGGTGCCGGGGCCGCCGCCAGCCACCGCGCCACCAGCCGCCGCGCCGCCGGCAGCCATGCCGCCGGCAGCTGCCACACTGGTCGCCGCCACGCCGTGAGCTGCCATGTTGCCAGCCGCTGCGCCGCCAGCCGCCAAGCCAGCAGCGACAGCGCGGGTGGGAGCAGGAGTGGCGCGGCGCCGTGCACCGATGGGCAGAAGCTCCACTTTGTCGAGGTTAAGGCGCTGCCCAGAGGCGGCGCGGAAGGTCTCCATAGCTGCCAGGAAACCAGGCACGTTGGCCATCCGACGCAAGAACGGCGCAGCGTCGTCCGCAAAGGCAGTAGCTACGAGGCGGATATCCGCCCAGGAGACACCAAAGCCCGCGCGGTCGAGGTAGGCGAAGAGGGCCTGGGCCGGCGCCAAGTACAGATGGCTTGATTGCGCACCAAATGTTGTAGGCGGCTCTATGCCAATTAGCGAGAGCTATTGCCCTAAGCCGGTGCCGACCCGGCTAACAATAGCAAGACCTTAGCAGGGCTAGTGCACAGGTCACCTATGTTACTGGCTGCCGGCCAGTTAGGACTATTTCAAGTGTCGCCGAGCGTACTGCACTCCATGCAGCGGCCCATCTCTGGACACATTGCAGGTTCTAGACTCGTAGCTAGAACAGCCCCAATTCTGGACACCGTAGCGTGTCATATCATATATCGCATATAACAATATGCTCTACAACAACTGCTCCCCCTCCAAGAGCTAGCGTCCCGCAGCTCAAGTAGAAGGTACAGAACTGGCAACCTGTCGTGAAGCCCAATAGGCATCAATCAAGGTGCGATCAGGAAAATCAGATTCATCCAACCATTGGTTGTTCTCCATGTCTCGTCCTACGAATTTCACGTAGTAACGGTGAATCTCACGGTTCCGCAGCTTGCGTGTCTCATGGTCCAGAATGCGCTCAGCACGCAGAGTGGGAGTGCCATTGGACGTAACAGGCAAGGGTAGCACACGAACAGGCGTGGCGTCAGCAGGCTGGCGGTATGGTCGCAGCAAAGAGACGTGAAACACGTTGTGCTTTTCTTCACCAGGCGGTAGCGTCAAGCGAGCCGCAACAGGGTTAATCATCTTCTCAATTGGAAAGGGTCCAACCCATCGGGGCATAAGCTTCTTGTGCTTGCCTTGATACTCACGAAAGTTCTTTGTGCTCAGCAACACCATCTGACCTTCCGTAAAAGTCACGGCACGGCGGTGTCGGTCTGCATCTTGGCGGGCGCGGTCTTGCGCGGCTTGCAAACAGCGCTTAGCAGCGTTCAGACGTTCCATAAGGTTATCTGTGTAATGCTTAGCGGCAGGGACGGAATTTCCAACGTCCAGTGTCAGCGGTGTCTTAGGGTGGACGCCGTAAGTCAGGAAGAAAGGGGACTTGCCGGTGGAACGGTTCTGCGCATTGTTAATCGCAAACTCAGCGGCCGACAAGTACCGGTCCCAATTCGCGTGATTTCCATCACAAAAGTTCCGCATCATATCATTCAAGATACGATTAATCCGTTCAGTCTGCCCATCAGTCTGGGGGTGGAAAGCGGTAGACAAAGACTGCTTAATTCCCAGGCGCTTAGTCAGCGCGGTAGTGAAAGCTCCGGTGAATACTGTGCCGCGGTCAGACACAATCTCACGAGGCAGGCCATGCAGGCGAACCACAGAGTCAAAGAATAGGTCAGCAGTCTGCTGTCCATTGATTTCGTGGGAACAGGGCGCGATGTGCACCATCTTAGTCAGGCGGTCCACAAACACGCAGATAGCGGTATTGTGACGCTGCGTACGAGGTAAACCCGTAATGAAGTCCATAGACACACTCTCCCAAGGTAGTTCCGGGATAGGCAGCGGTTGAAGCTTGCCAGCAGGCTTGCCAGAAGCAGGCTTGGAACGTTGGCAGGCGTCACAGGACGCTACGAAGTCAGCCACATCGCGGGTCAGGGTAGGCCACGTAAACGTACGGCGAACCAGCTCAGTAGTGCGATCACGACCCTGGTGTCCGGCGAGGCGTTCAGAATGGCAACTCGCAATGATATCGCGTTTCAGATCAGGGTCATTAGGCACAAGGATGCGCCAACTCCCCTCCTCCTCCCGCAAAAAGAGACCATCAGGGCTCGTAGCCAGACCACGCACGTTAGCCGCATCCTGAAACCAGGTATCAGCTCGCACAGCCGCAGCAATACGTGCTGTGAAGGTAGCGACAGGCCCAGAGGAAACAGGCGCAGGTGCGTGCGCAGCACGGGCACGAGGCGCAGAGGGCGTCGCAGAGGGAGCAGGCGGCGAGGAAGCCGCGGCGGCAGCTTGACGGCGGGTTTGCATAGCATGCAGGAAGGACAGCGACGGGTGTCGAGACAGGGCATCAGCAACTACGTTGAGCTTGCCTGGGCGGTAGACCCAGTCGAAATGGAACTCAGACAGGAGCTCCACCCAGCGGGCTTGACGTCTTGAAAGGTGTGCTTGGGTCTTGAGGTAGATCAACGGATGATGGTCCGTGTACAAAGTAAAAGGTAGCGCGCTCTGCAGGTAACAACGCCATTCACGCAGGGCGTTTACCACACCCAACAGTTCTTGTTCACCAGTGCTGTAGTTGCGTTCAGCAGGGGAGAACTTCTTGCTGGTAAAAGCGACCGGTCGGTCCTCTTGCAACAAGACAGCACCCGTTCCGTTCAGCGAAGCGTCGGACATGACGACAAAGGGCTTCGAGAAATCAGGATAACGCAAAAGCACATCGGTTGACAGGCGTTCTTTGATTTGTTCAAACGCGTGCAGGGCCTGCGGAGGCCAAGTGTCCGGTAGGCGCGTGAGTGAGAACCAGAGGTCGGCATAAGCCTCGGGTCCTTCGGGGCCCCCCGAAGTACCCGCAACCGAAATCGAAAATAGTCAACCGCTGCGGGTACTTACACTACCGAAATCGCTCCAGAAAGCAAAACTGCCCCCCAAAACCGACCCAAAACATGATTGACTTGCTCTTGGTTTAGCCAAAATGCCCCCCAAACATCTTGAAAATGTCGCAATTTGAAGCGCAATCCAAAAAAATTTCTTTGGGGCTGCTGCCCTGGGGCTGGCTTGCGCGGAACAGAGGGGGATTGCGAGGATTTGTGGCTGCCTGCCACAGAGCAGCTGTCCAGACATGTGCTGTTGAACATGTAAGACGAATGCAAGCCTTGCACACGCGGAAACCCTTGTAAAAAGCACATATTTGAGGCCCGATATGCGAAAATTTTCTCCGGGGGCTCCCGCCCCCGGACCCCCGGCTGGGGGGACACCCCCCACACCCCCCGGTGGGGATTTACCGAAATCGGTCTGGGACCCGCAGCAGAAAAAATGCGTTTGCCGACCTCTGGTGAGAACATGTTGGTGAACGGTGCGGCCAGGGATGCAAAACCAGCAATAAACCGGCGGAAATAGTTGGCTAAACCAACAAATGACCGCAATTCAGACAGGTCACGCGGCCACTGACGGATTTGCTCAACTTTCTTTGGATCCATGCGGATTCCATCCGAACTGACAATATGCCCCAAGTATTTCACCTCACTGCGCCAGAACTCGCACTTGCTAAGTTTGGCGTGTAGTTTCCATTTACGGAGGCAGGCCAACACTTGGCGGAGGTGTTGTTCATGTTCTTCAGCGGTGCGACTGAAAATGAGGATGTCATCCAAATACACAGTCACAAACCGGTTCAGGAACGGCGCAAAGATGCGGTTCATAGTGGCTTGAAACGTAGCAGGAGCGTTGGTGAGCCCGAATGGCAGGACCAACCAATGGTTGGATGAATCTGATTTTCAGAACCCGCCGCACCAGCGTCCTCACCCGTAGAGCAGCGACCTAGGAAGGCCGAGATGGCGCTCGTTCGGGGAAGTTCGGCACAAGTATGTTCAGTGCCTACACAGGTAACGGAGCCGAACTGTTCCTGACGGGTTTCGATCTTGCGACCTTGATGTGACTCCGGCACCCAACTCCGGCATCGTGGCGGCACCCAACTCCGGCATCGTGGCGCAAGACCACCCGCGTACAAAGCCCACGGGCGGGCGTTTAGCTGATAGAGGTTACATGTGGGACGACAGCCGTGGACTAAGCCAGGGCCCCAAAAACGTACGAGACACGCACGCTCACCCGAGGAGAGATCCCCGAATGACCCCCATGCTCCTCGCCTCCGGAGAGGGGAGGAACCCCAGGCCCGGCTCACCGCAAACGCTAGCGCTGCTCACCTAAGCCGTGGGTCGGCGTCATAAGACTACCTCTTGCGAGTCCCTAAGCTGACAAGCTAGGGTGAGGCCGGTGGCGAGTCCGCTGTTGGCCCTACCAAGATAACCCCTCCAACATCATCTGACGCTAGGAATGGGTGCTGGTTCGGGACAAGGTCCCAGCGGCGCGGAGGCCGACGCAGACTCACAAACGCAGCTAGCCGTGACCAGAAGTCCGCAATCACCTCCACACCTATCCTTCGCACAACAGCAACCTCCGCAGTCCGGTCTGCAGCATCACGGCAAGCGTAAAGGCGCTGTCGGCCGTATTCCAGGGCCGCCACAGCAGCCAAGCACACGATGTCCCACACCGCCTGCGATAGCCCTGGTGGCGCCTGTACTAACCACAACTGGTTCCGTGTGATGTCCACATTCGCATGCTCCCGCATCACATCACGCAGAGCCTCCGCCACCACACAGTCCCAGAAGTGATGAACCCTAGCCCCAGCAGTCATCTGAGTCCCACACGGGCATTTCTCCACGCGTCCATCTGCGGCCCACGCCGCAAGCATCCCAAAGCCCGTGAACCCATTGACTGCCAGACGCCAGAGCGGTTCCTTGTGTCGCGGCTCCCACACCAAAGCCCACAGCCGCGCCAGGGCCGCCCGCAGCGCATGAATCGCTTCCGCTGGCGGCGCGGCACCGCTGTAGGCCTCTTGGATGAAGGCCAAGTGACGCACGCGGAGCGCGTCGTACGCAGGCGCAAGTTGAAGCTGGGTTGCCTGCTTCACCGTAAGGGTCAGCAAGGGCACGTCAGCCGCGCCATGCCGCCACCCCAGGCTCTGCGCAAGCAGCAGCCATACCTGGGGGGCAGGAGGCGCGGAGGCCGCGCCGCCAGGCGCATGCAGTGTGGCCGACGCCGCCACCCTCCACGCCGCCGGTACACGGGCCAGCAGCGCGGAGAATTGGGCAGCAGCATCCGGGCCGGACTGCAGCTCCGGCGGCACGCGCGCCATATCCGTAATGCGCAGGATGGGGCGCAGGACGGACCGCTTGTACTGTATAGTGCAGCGACGTGCGAGGCGCGGCCCGAGCGCACCAGCCGGTTTGGAAGCCACCAGCTGGCGCACCGCGGCCAGCGCCTCCCAGCACCGCACTGCCGTGCCGAGCGTGAGCAGACCCGGCAGCGCCATGAGAGCTGGGAAGTCACGTTCCAAGCCACCCGCCTGAAGCCCCGCCGCACACGGCAAGACTGGATTGCCCCAGAGCGGAAGTGCAAAGCACCAGGGCCCTGGCAACAGCACAGCCGGGCGTAGGATTGTGACCGGAGGCAGGTAGCTGAGGGCACCCAGGAGGCGCACGAGGGCCGGGCAGGTTGCCGCCACCGGCTGGCCGAAGATTGCTGATAGAGGTTACATGTGGGACGACAGCCGTGGACAAGCCAGGGCCCCAAAAACGTACGAGACACGCACGCTCACCCGAGGAGAGATCCCCGAATGACCCCCATGCTCCTCGCCTCCGGAGAGGGGAGGAACCCCAGGCCCGGCTCACCGCAAACGCTAGCGCTGCTCACCTAAGCCGTGGGTCGGCGTCATAAGACTACCTCTTGCGAGTCCCTAAGCTGACAAGCTAGGGTGAGGCGTGCGGATCATGACGCACACGGTCACCGGCATCAATTCGGAGCATGCTCCCCGGTGCACCGGTGAACTTCCTAGCTCCAGGATGATGCTCCCGGCTCCCTCAGTCCGCAGCGCCTAGTTTTGGCGGTCCATGAGCTTCCTGGCTCGTTTGGACCAATCTACGAGCATGAACTTGTAACATCAATCAATCAAGCAGCGCCTTCGCAGACTCTAGCACTCGGCCGCGCTCACGGGCGTCGAAACGAGACGCAGCGTTTGCCGCGACCACAGCGACCCTCGCAGAAGCAGACGCGGCCGCTTGCTGCCGAGCTGCTGCCTCTTCCGCCCGCTTTGCTTGCCGCTGCTTCTCTTCGACATCTTTTTTCGCCCTATCTAAAATAGAAAAGAAGTCATCCATTCTTACGCGAAGTCACTAGACCGAAAGTACTCGAACCCTGCTCGTAGTGCTCGTGGTGCTTGAATCTCAGGTAGTGTTCAGCTTTAGTGTGCGTATCAGTATGTATGTGTGCCCCGCTGGACTGCAACTCGGCTGCCAAGTTCGGCCGCTTCAATCGAAGCTTCGCGTACCCTACCATGCCCCGACGCCAACCGCGCCACACGCCGCATTTGCGCGCCCGTCTTCTGCAATACTTTTTCATAGCCCGCCTGGTCCCCTGACGCAGGAATCCAGCCGCTGGCCCTGCCCAATAACCGCAACTAGGCCGCTACCTGTGCGGCTAGTCCCCCCTCACACCTCACACCCTCTAAACATCTACACCGGCCTCACACACCCGTGCTAGATACCTACACCTCCCTGCCGGTTTCCGCCCACGCACCTTGATTGATGCCCAGCTATCTACATATGCCCTGGAAAGTGTGACGCACCCGGTGCGTTTGCGCTACAGCGCGATTCAGCTCGAACCAACTAGCATGATCGATTATTCGCAGCTTCCTGTATACGTGATCTTCTTTCCAGGCCGCGAGAGCGAGTGCAGCGTATGAACGAAGCCGGTAACTGCGCTTTCTTGGCTTCCTCGAGAATGCGCGCAGCTATAACGTACAGTGCGATGTATTAGCGACACAGTCTGGCCTGCCAGAGCGCGCACTTGCAAGAATTTCAGAGAGTGCTCGTTCCGATCGGCTGGGATGAAAGCTTACACGATATGTGCGAGCAGCTGTATCCGTTGATATAATCGGTGAGCAAAGTCATGCACAGTTGCGATGTGCTGTGAACTTTTAGCACGCTCGGCGACCCAGCTCGGCGAACCCCCTCTTACGCTCGCTGGCGGGGGGAGGGAAACCCTCCCCCCTGCA